>NW_006921532.1:8437408-8641278 GCF_000340215.1 Pseudocercospora fijiensis CIRAD86
GGCTTATAATGTTACTATTAAGGCCTAGAATAATGCTACCCCCGGGGTGCTATTAGCTAACTAATTAGAGGCAAGCAATTGTTAGTAACAAAGGACAATAAGACTATACTAGGCGCGCTACGACGCGTTAACTAATTACCTACTCTTTTAAGGACTCTACCTCTTTACTAACGCGCCCTATAGATCCCCCTCTTGTTCCCTTATTCTATTAAGGCCTCGAGGCCTAGGCAATCGGTAAGGACGGCGCGGCCGGCGCGGCTATATTAGTAACAGTGTTACGGAGTGTGTTGCTGTTTAAGAAAGGAAGGACACCGCTATATTAGTAACGGTGTTGCCGAGTTGTTATTAGTTAAAGAAGGAAAGTAAAACAAGGTAAAGTTAGCGCTAAGACGACTAGCGCCGCCGTTGTTAATATTACTTGCTATTGTCGCTACGCCTATAGACACAACCTTACCTGTACTACGAGCCTAAGGCACCTTTAATTAAAACTTTAATTAAAACTTTAAGCCGCTTAAAAGATTAAGCGACTAATAGACTAGCTAACTAAGGGCAAAACTATAGAGCTAAGCTAGCCGGGGTCGATCTTGCAGACAATAGGTTACTCCTCGATCTATCTAACCCTTTAAGCGAGGCGAACCTCTACTACTGCACTTATAATAGCCTTTACCTATAGAAACTAGACGAGCTATGTTTTTTGAAAAGATAAGATAAGATTGACACTTAAAGGCTGCTAAACCTAGCTAATTAGGGCTAGCGAAACTACGAATAATAAGAACAATAACCCTCGGAAGCGAACAAACCCTCGGAAGCGGACATTACTAGGTCTTTTAAGAGTAGACGCAAAGAACTCGGTACGACATTACTTAGAGCGGAGGCAGGGCTGCAATACCTCGTACGTCTACCTATTATAGTAGGAAAGTGTGAGAAGGGTTATGTTAGCAGGTAGATAGGGTAGTAGTAAATTAGTATAGTATTCGATAGAGGTCTAAGAGGAGAGGGAGGAAGGTAGGCTAGTTAGCCTAACGCCAAGCGCTAAGCCCTGCCTAAGGCATTAAGACCCTAGCTTCACTCGAGCCTAGTTATATACCAATCGCGTGTAACCTCTTTAGTCCTAATACACGCTTCCCTTCTAAAGGCCGCGCCCTCGTAGCTAGTCTATATTCTATTCTCAACCTCTGTCGCTACTAACTTAGTAGGTCTAGTAAGCTTCTTAGTCTGCGCTAAATTAAACACGCAATCACCGATTATGTAACTATATCAAACCTCACCTCTAATACAACACAATGTCTAACTCTAACTACGCTATCCCTATATATAATAAAGTAATATATAACTATAAGAATTGAGGACTATCGACCAATTACAATACGAGCGCGTCTTCCCTACTATAACAGGTAGACGTACGAGGTATTGCAGCACTGCCTCCGTTCTAAGTAATGTCGTATCGAGTTCTTTGCGTCTACTTTTCAAAGACCTAGCAATGTCCGCTTCCGAGGGTTTGTCCGTTCCGAGGGTTATTGTTCTTGTTGTTCGTAGTTTCGCTAGCCCTAATTAGCTAGGTTTAGTAGCCTTTAAGTGTCAACTAATTATATCTTTTTAAAAAACTCAGTTCTTCTAGTTTCTATAGGTAAAGGCTATTATAAGTATAGTAGTAGAGGTTCGCCTCGCTTGAAGGGTTAGATAGATCGAGGAGTAACCTATTGTCCGCAAGATCGACCCTAGCTAGCTTAGCTCTATAGTTTTGCCCTTAGTTAGTCCATTAGTCGCTCAATCTTTTAACTTAGTCAAAGTTTTAACTTAGCCTTAAAGTTTTGATTAAGGCTTAAAGTTTTGATTAAAGTTTAATTAAAGGTGCCTTAGGCTCGTAGTGTAGGTAAGGTTGTGTCTATAGGCGTAGCAATAACAGCAAGTAATATTGACAATAGCGGCGCTAGTCGTCTTAGCGCTAACTTTACCTTCTTCTAATTTCCTTCTTTAACTAACAACAACTCGACAATACCGTTACTAATATAGCCGCGCCGGCCGTGTCGCCCTTTAGCATAAGCGTAACGCCGTCGTTACTATTATTATTACTATTTACGCGCGCGCCGTCCTCGCAGATTACCTAGGCCTTAAGGCCTCGATAGAATAAGGGAGCAAGAGGGGGACCTAAATACTAGGAGAAGGGCCTTATAGGGCGCGTTAGTAGAGAGGTAGTTTCCTAAAAGAGCAGCGAATGGTTGACGCGTTATAGCGCGCTTATTAACACTCGGTGCGCGTTTACTATAGTAGTATAGTCTTATTGTCCTAGTTTGCCGGCCTCTAATTAGTTAGCCTAATAGTACCCCGGGGGTAGCATTGTTCCTAGGCTTAGTAGTAATATTATAGGCATTATAAGCTCTTAGCCTTCTTCGTGTTCTTTACGCTAGTCTAATACTTATCTAATAACTCAGTTATGTCCTTAAACGAGTCTTTAGCCTCCTACGAGTCCTATTTAGGTAAATAGCCTTGCTATCTTAATAGGTACTCCTTCTTGCCTTTCCTAGTCCGGTGCTATAGGATACGTTCTATAGACTACAGCTCCTCGCTATCCGCTAGTATGTCTTCGTGTTTAGTAGGGGCTTTATCCCCCTCGCGTTAATAGTATAGCTTAAGGAGGGATACATAGAAGGTGTTATAGATAGTGTAATAGGGTAGAAGCTATAACTAGTAGGCCTGTGTGCCCTTCGGTTCTCGGATACGGAATGGGCTAATATATCTTAGTGCGAGCTTAGGCCTTGTTTTGCTATCGGGTAATAGGTGTTTGCGGATGCGGAGGTTCTTAGTGCTTAGCATAACTATGTCGCCTTGTTTGAAGGTTATTAGCGTATAGTGCTTGTCGTAGTAGGTCTTTTAGTACTCTTAAGCCTTTGTTAACTTCTCGGCTATCTTAGCATAGATTTCTCGCATCTTCTAAACCCTCTTAATAGCCGCTAGTGTTTTAGGTACTTAACGCGCTTCCCTTTCCTTGCGCTCGGCCTCGAGCGAGGTGAATAGATCTTATAGTAAGGCGGCGTTCTAGCCCATTATAGCAAAATAAGGCGATACCTTAGTAGATAAGTAGATACTATTATTGTATACGAATTCAGCTAGTTATAGGAGGTTGACCTAGTCCTCGGGGTTCTTATTAATGTAACTGCGTAGGTACTACTATAGGGTGGCATTCTGCCTCTCTGTTTGACCGTTAGTCTATAGATAGAAGGCTATTAATAGCCGATGCTTCAGTCTTAGCTATAGGCATATTTCGCTCTAATAGTGCGATATAAATATCGAGCCCCTATCGGAGACTATCCCCTTAGGGGTTCCCTAATAGGTACAGAAGATGTTAGTCTATAGCGCCTCTGCTATATTAATAGCAGTCCAATCCTTACGCGCCGGGATATATCGAGCGCCCTTAGTAAATCGATCTACTATAACAAGGATAGCATCGTACACTTCCCCCCTACGCTTAGCAGGCGGAAGTCCTATAATAAAGTCTATTATAAGCTCTACAAATAGCTTCTTTAGAACAGGGAGTAAAGACAACTCGCCGAATAGCAAGTACTTCGGCGCTTTAACTCGTTGATATACGGTATACGTGTTTACGTAGTCCTTTATATCCCGCTTACTATTTAGCTAGTAGTATGTGCGCGATAGTAGCTCGTACGACCTCTCTATGCTATAGTAACCGGCAAGCTCACTATTATAGTGTCGCTTAAGAAGTTCTTATCGGATCGAATGTTTAGCGGGGATATAGTATCTGCCCTTGAACTTTAAATAACCTTTGTTATCGATCGACTAATTGTTACTCTTACTAGATCGAGTCTTTCGCCTACTTACAAGCTTGTCTATACGTTTAGCAGCAAAGGCGTCCCTCTACTAAGCCCGTAACAGCTTATCTATAAACGATTAACTATCCCTATTTGTAAGGTTATTTAATAGCACCCTCGCTATTGAACGAGGTACGTATTATATATATCTAATAGTACTAGCAGCCGGATTAACTACAGTAGTGCTATCGCTGTTACTATATATAGCGATATCGACTAGGGAGTTATTATAACTTCTCCTATCTATGTCCTTAATACGCACTATTAATATAGCAAGAGCATTAATATGCTTTAAGCCGTCGCGGAGTCCGGTAAGCCGCTTATCCTACGCTTGCTTATTAATAATACGGGCTATAGCAATCTTATACTACAGGGTTAGAAACAATGAATTAATGGATTGCTAAGTCCCGCTATCGTAATTAGGTCGCCTCGATAGGCTATTAGCAGGGTTGCTTACGCCTAGCCGATATAATACATTAAAATTAAACCTAGCGAGGTAGACGGCCTATCTAGCCTATCGACCTATAACCCTAGTAACCTTCGTGATTCTACGGAGGTTGTTATAGTCCGTATAGACCTGAATAGTATACTAGGCACTATCGAGATAGTAGCGCTAGTACTTAAAGGCTTTAACAATAGCTAAGAGCTCTTACTCGTAGGTCTCGTAGCGACGCTTAGCATTAATTATCTTCCTCGAGAAGAAGGCAATCGGGTACTAGTAATTGTTATTAGCCTGTTGTAACATAATGGCTAATATAGTAAACTGTGAAGCGTTAGTCTCAATGCGGATCTATTTACTTAGTACGAAATAGTATAATAAGGGGACTTTAGTAAAGCGCTACTTTAAACCGTCAAAAGCGGCTCGCGCTTTGTTAGTCTATTTAAACTCTCTAGTCGGGTTGGCCTTAGTTTTAGTGAGTTTAGTTAGTAGCATTACATGCCTCGAATAGCCCTTAATAAATCGGCGATAGAAGTTAGTAAAACCGAGGAACGACTACAGCTCCTTAATTGACGTAGGAACAGGCCATTTAGTAATAGTCTTAATCCGATTAGGATTAGCCTTAATACCCTTAGTTAATACGAGGAAGCCGAGGAATAACACCTCTTTAGCAGCAAAGGTGCATTTAGAAGGCTTGCAATACAAGCTATAGGCCCTTAGGCGATCGAGTACCTTACGGACTACAGCCTAGTGTTCCGTAATGTTAGGAGAGTATATATAAACTAGGATATTATCTAGGTAAACCACACAGAGGTGATCTAATAGGCCTAATAGGGCCCGATTAATATAGGACTAGAATGTTGCAGGGGCGTTTGCTAGCCTAAATAGTATAACTAGATACTCGAAATAGCTATAGCGGGTACGGAAGGCTGTTTTCTATTCATTACCCTTACGGATGCGGATGCGATAGTATACATCCTTAATGTCTAATATAGTATAGTAGTAGGCACTAGAAAGGCGATCGAGGGTCTTATTAATAAGAGGAAGTAGGTAGCGGTCTTTAATAGTAACAGCGTTAAGCCTACGATAATTAACACATAGGCGTAGGCTACTATCCTTCTTTAGTACGAATAGGATAGGGGCGCTAGCAGGGCTGTTACTATACCGAATGCGACTATTAGCTAGGTTTTCCTCTAGGTACTTACGCAATATAGCAAGCTCGCGCTCACTAAGGTTGTAGAGTAGCCTAAAAGGAACCTCCTTACCCTCTATAATATCAATCTTATAATCCGTCTCTTTAAACATAGGCAATGTCGATACTAAGTGGTATTTAAACACATTAATGTAGGTTTCTCGAATAGGCTCTAGTATACGGGCAAGCTAATCAGAGTCTATGCTATTAGGGGGTATAGGCTTATCGTTATCGCCTAATAGGTCGACTATTGGGTTAGCTACGGCAGGTGTTAGGTTGCCGATAAATAGGACCCTAATATCGTTAGGGCACTCGCTAATATCGATGTATTTAATGTCCTCTTTCCTAGCGATCCCAAATCGCTACTATTAACTGCCTAAGTCTATAACTATAGCATAGTACTTAAGAATAGGGTTGCTAATAACAATCTTAGATAGGAGGCTGTCTATATCTACTACGTAGGCAGTAAAGTTTAGCAGGCGCTTATTGCCGAGGTCGTCTCTTAGGGCTATATAGATATAGTAGGCTCCGTAGGTTAAGTGCCGAGCGTTATTAAACCAAGCAAGGGTTAGTAGGTCAGTCCTAGGCAGTTGTCGAAGGTCTAATTGCTTAGCTAGGCGATAGCTAATAAGGGCGCTAACTGAATTTCCTAGGTCTAGCGTAACCTTAGTCTTATAGTTGTTCCTATATATATCTCCTACGAGATAGGTGCGTATAATAGCTAGCACTATATCGATAGTTTTACGCCGTATAAGGCTAACAGTTAGTGCGGCGCTTATTCTTTTTTCGACTAATAAGAAGGTTAGCCTATAGGGGTAGCGTTAGCTGCTAAAAGGTACTTTCGGTACTTAGCGGTAGCGCGGTCGATTCGGGCCTAGTCCTTAGGTTTGTCGCATTAGCCTAGTAGATAGCTAGTGCTATTACAATTAAAGCACTTTAGTCCGGTTAGGGGATTGCTATAGCTATTGCCGCTGTTATTAGCCGAGCGATTAGTACTATAGGGATACGAGCCCCTTCTACGGCCCCTATTACGGCCTCCTCTATATAGCCGTCGGCTACGGCTTCTCCTACGGTCGTTGTTGTTGCTACCTCTATTATTAGCACTAGTGTTGTTCTAATACGAACCTTGATTTCCTCCGCGGCTACGATAGGTAGCTAGGCGTATCTTAGATTCTAACCGTTGTTAGAGCTGTACTATACGCTCTGTAGTCTCGACTTCAACTATGAATTGAATGCGTATAAGGTTAGCCTATTCAAATACACGGCGGCGGTCCAATTCAAGGACCAATTCCTATCTCAGTTTTAGGCGTATTTCCGAGATCTATATAGAATCAGTCTTAGCCGGAAGGTCATCCTCGAGGGTCTTCAAATAGGCCTCAAATAAACGAGCCGACTAGTTAGTCTTTTGTTTAGCTCGAAGGTATTAGTCCTAAGCATGCTGTTGTCTTAGTATCGGGTTTCTAAGAGTGTCTAGCATAATAGTCTTATAGGTTTTCTACTAAACAGTAGTCTAATTATTAAGGGAATCGAAATAGTCGTCCTAGGTGCGCTTTAGGTTACTATTAATGTACTGCATAGCGTGAATAACTAAGGAATAGTCGTCTAGAAGAGCCCTTAGTGCATTTCGCTAGTTAAGCTTACAATCACGTATGTGATTATTGTATTGCTTGCGACTAGAGCTATTAAACACGGTGCAGTCCTTAAGTTTAGCATCCTTCTTCTAGACTAGGACTAATAGTAAGGAGGGCCCTACTGTCGGCTTAGTATTAGTTGTTAGGGCCTCTTAAAGGCGGCGAATTTCGAGGAGGTTGTCCTTTAGCTATTGTTCTTAACGTAGGGCAGTAAGCCTGTTTTAAGTAGCTTCTTAAAGTCTCGCTACTAGCTAGGGGCCAAAGGCTAGCTAGCTATATCGTCGATTGACAATGTTGTTAAGAATATCGTTAATAGGTAATTCTAGATTATTACCTAGAATTGCAGGTTCTTCTTTAATAGGCTCTCCGGTAGGCTCTTTAGTAGGAGGTACTTTAGCAGGCACTTTAGCGGGAACTGTGCTACTAGCGTTGTCGTTGCTAGCGCTGCTAGCAGCAGCACGGTTGTTGTTTCGTAATAAACCGGCTATTATAAGGGGCGACACTAATAATGTATTGTTAGCCCCTAAGATGCGGATATAGCGGGATTAGTAGATATCGGCTTAGTATGCTTAACTTAGTATAATAGGCCGTATAGAAGGCCTTACTTGATAATTGGTACGGTTGTTTCGATAGAATAGTACGTATAGGTCCCGTTCTTCGGGCGCAATATAGTTAGATTAGTCTTGCTCGTAGCTATACCGCTAAAAGCTTAAAATAAGAACTATCTAGCTACTGCCCTTAAAGGGTAGATCGAATACTATATAAGAAGGGTTATGTTAGTAGGTAGATAGGGTAGTAGTAAATTAGTATAGTATTCGATAGAGGTCTAAGAGGAGAGGGAGGAAGGTAGGCTAGTTAGCCTAACGCTAAGCGCCAAGCCCTACCTAAGGCATTAAGACCCTAGCTTCACTCGAGCCTAGTTATATGCTAATCGCGTGTAACCTCTTTAGTCCTAATAGAAAGACGCGCTCGTATTGTAATTAGTCGATAGCCCTTAATTCTTATAGCTTTATATCCCTTTACTTTATTATATATAAGGATAGCGTAGTTAGAGTTGTATATTGTGTTGTTTAGAGGTGAGGTTTTATATAGTTACATAATTAGGTAGTTAAGTGTTCAATTTAGCGCGGCTAAGCAGCTTATTAGACTTGCTAAGTTAGCGGCAATAGAGGTCGGGATTAGAATATAGGCAGGCTACGAGGGCGCGGCCTTTAGAAGGGAAGCGTATGTTAGGGCTAAAGAGGCTATACGTGATTAGTATATAACTAGGCCGAGTGAAGCTAGGGTCTCGATGCCTTAGGTAGGGCTTAGCGCTTAGCGTTAGGCCAACTCTCCTGCCTTCCTCCCTCTCCTTCTAGATCCTTATCGAATACTACTCGTACCTACTACTACTCTATCTACCTGCTAACATACCCTTCTTACACTAGTCTACGTTATAGAAGATAAGAAGCTCCTCGAAGGACGAGAGGCTAGAATTAGCAAAGCAATAGTCGTTTATAGCAATGCCGTTAATCTCGCGAATACCGTATATAAAGACCTATAATAGCTTACCCTAATTCTGTTAGCTAGTTAAATAGTAAGTGCCTAGCGGCGTAGGTGGACCTCGTACTAATAGTATATCTCCTATTAAATCTACCTCTTTAACGTCGTCTAAATCGAGCGGTTGTAAGGACTATATATTAAGCATTGTCTCGCGGCGCGGTATATTAAAGGAGGGCGGTAGATTAAAGGAGGGCGGTAGAAGGCGCGGAAATGGCCTCGGAGTAAGGTTACCTAGCGGAGGTAATAAGACTATAGGTTAGCGAATAGGTAACGACTAAATACGCTGTTTTAATAGTAACGGTCGTAGTATTATATTAGAATAGACGAGGTAGTGTGTTTCCGGCGTTGTCGGTCGCAATTAAGCGCGAGTAGGTATCGCTAGTTTAGAAGGTAGGTAAGTTGTCTACTATCGCTCGGTCTTACCTATAAAATAGACCTCTTATAGGTTAGCGATAAAATAGTTAATATTTAGTGCGTAGCAACTGTCCGAGAAGTCCTTAACCTTCCGTACGTAGAAGGCGTAGAATGCGTCCTTTATAGTGCTATCGATAGAAGGGTCGTCCTTAATCCGCTAGTACTTAAGATTTAGTGTTTCTACCGCCTCCTTAAAGTAGCCTCGAAGATCTCTTAAAAGAGGTGTTTATGCTAGAGCAATAGCGTCTTCTTTATAACCTTCGACTACGAGCTATTAAGTGTCGAGAGCGCGCTAGTATTCGTAAGCAAACATAACATTTAGGCCTAGAAACAGCTCGATATATCGTCGCTGTTGTAGCTCGCTAATCTCGAGTCTATTAAATAGGTAGTTACGTAGAATATAGTAATAAGGTAGGCGGGTTTGAAACTAGGCGAGGCAGTTATAGCGAGCCGGTATTATACAGTTATAACTACGCAGTATGCCCTTATATATAGGTACTGCCTTGGCTTCTATTTCAATAGTAATATCTACCTGTTCTCGAATATAATCCTAAGCAGCTAGTAGCTGCAGTGTCTCGAAGCCTAGAAGGCCCTTATAGTACTAATATTGTGTACGTTTGCCGAGCCTATAACTAGCTAGCTGTGCCTTATAAGCCTGCCTATCGTCGACTTTAAGAACCTCGATAATAGTGCTATATAGTATATAGAACACTAGGTTGCGCTTATTGCGGTTATACTTAATAGTATAGTAATAGCCCTCTAAGGGCGAGGTAGTCCTTATTTGTAGCAACAATAGACTATAGAGCTGTACCTAAGTTGCCTATTTCCGTAAAGTTTGGCTATTCTAATTATAGCGTATATATTAGACCTTGTCCTGCTATCCTATAGGCTTATACTCTTGTAACTACTCTTAAATCTATACTATATCGGTACTAACGTCGCCTGCGCTGCGTGCGTAGTAGATTAAGTAGTAAAACCGCTTAATAATCTCTAGAAATTAGGCCTCTAGAAACGAGCGAAGGAAGGTCTCTTTAACGTGCCGCTAGTAGAGGTAAATTCGCACCTAATCGTTATCCTTCTACGAGAGGTTAATAGCCGCCTATTCTAAGGCCGAGTCGTCGACTATAGCTATAACAAGCTTCTATAGTAGTAACTACACCTTAATAGCTCGAAGTCCGGCTTCTACGAGCTTAGCTTTCTGCGATTCTAGCAATAGGTAGCCTGCTAGCAGCTAACAACCTAACGCATTGCGAACATAGATAGTAAAAAGGTTCTAACTAAGGTCGGTAGTCTTATAAGTCGCGTCTAGCAAGAACAACTATATAGTATATAAGTTGGTGTTGTTTTGAATTTTTGAAGTTAGTAGTAGGAACTATAGAACGCAAGCTTTAGAAGCTTAGTTATACGCCTGCCTTCTATAACACTTACATCTCCTACCTCGGTATTTAACAACTCTCGTTGCTACTCGCTCTAAAAGACAATACTACGCTCTGTCTTGCCCTTTAGCATCTTCGATATTACCTAGAAATAGAGCTCTTTGCCGTCTGTATTATTACAAACACCCTTAAGCGCGATAGCAAGGTCGTCTAGCTAGATACTCGTATTTCTACGGTTATTAGTACGAGCCTTCCTTAGGTTAGGCCTAATCTTTAACTACGCTACAATACTAGCCTTTAGGTACTATTCGCTAATCTTGCTAAACTCGTCCTTTAATAGCCCCCTTTTAACGAAGTCTAATACCTTAGCAACGTTAAAAGCGCGCTGTTCTATTAATTCCTCGAGGAGGACTTTTAGGGCGTTGTTTGCTAACCGAATATCTATATATCTTAGGTCATAGTAATATAGGTCGTTACTAATCGCTAAAGGGTCGCTTCTATAGCGGCGGACACTAATTTCGTATAGATTAGTCGCTCTACTCCGATAATGCGATATAACGACTACTATAGCGTTATACGGCTCTTTATTATATTCCGCCTTACGAATGCCCTCTCCTAGCAACCTATTCCGCTACTAATCGCGCCTATAACGACAATACTAGTGCGACCGCTACTCTAACCGATCCTTCGTTCTCGGCGACTTTAACTCCTTATATACGTTGCTTATATAGCCCTTTAGTACCTCGAAGCGCTTAGGCTCGAACGTTAATCTATGCGAAGGGACATTAAATAGTTACTCTTAGAGGTCGATAATATCGTATAGTATACGGTCTAGCCTAAATAGCGGCACTAGTTTAGTTAATATAGGCGGCATAGTAACAATAGTAAACTGATTATGCTATTTGAACTATTAGAAAGAGCTTAATCTACTATATACAAGAAATAGCGATAGAGATGAGGTTGGAATCGGAGGTATAACCGAGAAGGTTAACCCGGTACTAGAATAGGAAAAGCACTGTCGATTACTAGGCGAACTATACTAAGTTAGTAGATAACGCCCTCCGGAAGTAAACTACTGTTGCAAACAGTAGTACGCTAAATTTCCTGACATACAAGAATTGCTTATCCTTGTTTTTCCTATCCCTTCTAGGAAAATTGCCACTACGCTATAAAATTAAGGACCTCTTTTGCAACGCGAAGCTATACACCGCTATAGTATCTTCCGTCTCGAGGCTATTTCCCACGCTTGCGGCTTTAGGTATACTCCCTTCGCTTCGAATTCCTAGAAGACGTTACGTTACTTGTTTTCGAATCCTTATAGTATATTAGTGGATACAGTATGCGACCTAGGGTCGGTCTAAACTTCTCTAGATAAAGAAGTAGAAGTTAAAGGCAGAACTACGGCTTCGACGCATTCCTCCGCATTTGCGTTAGTTGTCTAGGATGTGTATATTAATATTATATTAAGGCAAGCAGATACTATCCGTTCGTGCAGACACTAGAGTAGCTCTATAGTTAATATAAGCTTCTTTTAGCTATAGTCGCGTAGTTAGAAGAGACTTTTGCTAAACGATCTCGACGACCTAGAAGATCTGCTTGTTTAACGGCGCCGGCGGAATAATAATGCCTTGTGTTAGCGCGATCGGCTTTAGGGCACTAACGTCGGACTATTCTTTGCAATTAGGAGCACTACGTAGCTATCAATGGTATAGACTACTAAGGGTTAGCTTTTACCTATTACTCGGCCGCGGGGAAGCCTACGAGTGCTAAGTAGCTTACCGCTACTAATTTTGTTAGGCACTTTACTCGTAGAATAGTATATCTTCCTCCCTTCTACGTACCTACGTATATAGTGCATTTTAAAGCTAAAGTTGTCGCTATAAAGCAGTAGTATAGCCGTTTCCGAGGTATTGCGAGGTAAAGAATGCGACTAAGTAAAGAGCTTAGCGTAGAATACTAAGAGTTGCTAAAGGACTGCTTTACGTAAGGCAAAGATGTCTATTAAACTATAGAGATAAGTCGACTATCTATCTATAGGCGTACGGTATATAGAGCCCTCGATAACTAGCGGTTATTTAGCGAAATCTACCCTCCTTATATTATAAAGCGAGGCCGCAAGACTATTCTTAATAATAAGCAAGAGATATTTATTAAGGCGTTATTATCTAACCGACCGGACTCGTACTTCGTAGAGGTAATATAGGCGCTTATCGACGAGTAGCCGGAGCTTTAAGAGGTATTAAAATATACGCATTTATCGAGTGTCTTAAAGCGGCGTAATTAGAGGCGTAAATCGGTATAAAGGAAGGCGAAGGAGCGTAACCTATTACTAAGGGCTCTATAGATGTTTAGGTGCGCTAAATAGCCGGTAGATAGGCTAATATTTATCGACGAGACTGCCTATAATTAGAAGACTAGTTAGCGGAAGTATAGATAGTCTCTAAAGGGCATTAATTGTAGAGACTTCCGGTACGCGTAGCGAGAAGTAAGATAGTCTATATTACCCGCTTTTACTATTAATAGCTATCTACCTTATACGATTAGTCGATAAGGCTCGATAACTCGAGAGATCTTCGTCGCTTAGTTAACTAAATAGGTAATATCTTACCTCGAAGGCTATCCGCCGATAATCTTTGTAATAGATAATACTAGTATCTACTATAGCTCGGAGGTAAGAGAGGCGATATTCTTAGCTAGTTACTAACTCGAATACCTGCCTCCGTACTTACCGGATTTGAATCCTATCGAATAGACCTTTAACTGCTTAAAGTACTATATTAAGAGGCATATTCGAGACGCAGAATACTTCTTAAACTTCGGCGACTTCTTATATTATTGCCTATAGCGATATTAAGGGCCGAGGGCGTAGAAACTCTTCGAATATGCCGGATACAACGTCTACTACCTAGATTTCGCGTTTTCTAAAGAGGGCTTCGTTAGTGCCGCCGGCTACGTATAAGATCTAATAGGTCTCGATCCGGAAGAGTCTACCTAGTACCTAGTATAACTAGTGTCTTTATACGCCGCCGGCGTCGATTAGTAAGTAGATTAAGGATATAGATAGCGACGAAGAATCTAAAGAAGAATAGGAGTAATAACGTAACGTAGCGGTAGAATGCGCTAGTGCGACTAGCGCGCTCGAGCCTAAGAAGTGTTATAAATGTTCGAATTCTAGGCTTTTATATAAAGATAAAATCTCAATATATAACGCAATATAATACTAGATATTTAATATATAGAATGTGTTTAGTCTAATTAGTCCGTGCCTACAATAATTATAAAAAATAATAGTATAAACGTTATATAGCACTACGAGAAGTAGAGCCTAAATTCGCACTTTATATAGCATCCTTAGCTCCGGCTAGCTCCGCCGCTATAATCTTATCGGCTTTTAGTATTAGGAACTTCTCGATTGCTTCCTTTATTCTATACCGTATACTCGCCTTTGTTTTGAACTCTTCCTACTATTGTTTCTTACTTATATTAGCGATAGTAACTAGGTCGAAGTCCTCGTCGATATAGGTCTTCTATATAGCTCGCATTTCCGCCGAGTCGTAAAATAGCGGTATCTCGAGTGCCTACTAGAAGAATCCGACCCTTAGCTCCTTACCCTCCTTTAAACCCTCCGGTAGCACTATTAGCAACGATATATCCTTTATAAGACCTAGTCTTAGCAGGGTACGAGCTAGTATCTTCGAAGGAGTCGTAGGAGTGAATCTAGGTCCTATAGCTGCTTAGAAACTAGCCGCTGCTTTATCTCCGAAGATAATATTAATAGGAGCCTAGACCTTCGGGCGGGCTTTTAAAGCCTCGCTATAACCGCTAGTAACGCCCTTCTTCTTTAACTAATTAGCGACCTTCTTAGCTACATCTCTCTCGAAGTATAGCTTAATTATTATAATAAGGACCTCTATATATATCGGATCGCTAAATTTCTACTAGCCTTAAGCGATTAATCTTGCTAGCAATTTGATTACTTCGGAGGTTATAAGCTAGTGCTTATTAGGTACGTCTTGCTTGTCCGGATTGCGCTAGTAGTAGGTCTTAGGTTCTTTAATCTTAACGTTGCGACAAGTACTAAGATTATACGCAAAGTAAGCTCGAATATTAACCTCGAAGTTACCCTTCTCGTTTAGTTCTATTACTTAAACGTTAGCGAGAGCGGCTTGCTACTAACCTAGCGTCTTACTAAGAGGTCTCTTGCTAGCAGCTATACCTTGCCTCTACGCTAAGCTAACTAGACCTACGCTAATAGGCCTTAGTTTAGTATAGAAGAATATATTAAGTTAAGGGTTAGTTAGCAACTCCTCGTCGATCTAGTAACCGAGACGGTTAAGGGTACGGCTATAAGCCTTGTCTTCTTCCGTAGCCTTATTATTATTATTATTAAATAGTTGCAGCTAGGTCTCTTAATAATAATCCTTCTCTTTAACCCCTTTATAATAAGCCGATAAAGTTACCTTTAAATAGCGCTCTAAGCTATACTTCTCGGTTACTTTACCTACCTATTTGTATCTATTCTAACCCTCGGCTAGATCCGCAACGTCGAAGACATTACGCTTTAAGGTAACCTACCTATCTTCTTTAGTCTTCTTCGTAGTATCTATAAGGTACTAGCAACCTCTATAGTCTATTAAAACGAGGCCCTTCTTATTAGTAAGCCGCTCTCGAATATAGCTCTCGGGCGTAAGAGCTATATTGCTACGACTGAGAGCCTTTAATCTTCTAGTCGTAGAAGAAGACTAAGACTCGAAGGACGTCGTTATAGAGCTGCCTATCTTACCGCCTATCTTACCGCTAACGTTACTAGCTACCTCTTTAAGCGAGTTAAGTACTGCTTATTCCTTAGTACCGGAAGCCGTAGTACCCGCAGTAAAGCTATTATTTACTCTATCGATTAGCGGTACGGATTTAGCCGTAGGCTTCTTCCTAGCCGGATTAGCTATCGGTAGCGGCGTAATTAGCTTCTCGAGCGTCTTTAAAATAGGCTTCTTCTTAACTATAGCGGTTACCTTAGTTAGACTCGTATCTAGTCGCTTAGGAGCCTTACCGGTAGTTAAGCGAGTCGTACGACCTTCTATTAATACTTAGCGGCTTGCGGAATACTCTCGTTCTTAACCCTAATCGATACCTCGGCGTAGGTTTAGATAAATTAGAACTATTAGCGCTATTCTATACAGTCTTAAGAGCATCTATACACTAAGTTTGCTAAGAGAGCTGCTCTTAGCACCCCTAAAGCGTATTCTCGAAGATCGCGGCTCTGCGGACCGAGAGTGACAGGTAAAAGCCAACCCTTAGTAGACAATCGCTTGACGTCACTTCCTCGCGAGCGATCGCCAGCTGCTTGCTCATGGGAAAGGTGCGATGCCTTCTCAGCGAAGTGGTAGGAGAACGGGCATTAGGACGATGATGACTGTTAAGGGTGGCACTCATTCCGCATATCAATCATATTAATAGCTGTTCCTGGAGAACACGGCACGCACGCATGCTATAGCTTCACATGGCGTGGCTGTTTGAACGGGCTTCACCACCGCACCTCGTGATAGACGCTACCTCCATCGACGAGATCGCCCTTGTTCGTTTTGCCAGAAGCTAGGGCAGTCGAACAGAATAGTCGCTGTGTTCAATGGGCCGCCTTTAGGTCTACGCTCGCAAGCGTCTCTGCAGCGTACTTGCCAGCAGGATCGGTGCCTTCGGAGTTGAGGTTGCCAACCAAGGTTTCCCAGAACACATCGGGAGGCTTGTCGTCTGGATCTTCCCATCCTCCTACTGCAATCCATTTCCCCGTTATGGTATCACCGACAGCAGGCTTCTCTTGCAATAGGCGATGATTGATTGCGGATGATACGATAGAAGTCACGATAAGTGGGATGATCCCGAGCGCGGTGGCTGGGAAATTGCGACTCGCACGGCCGTGCGTGGTGCAGTGGACATGACTGTATTCAGAAGAGGGCTAATTACAGAAAGCCCAAAGATGAAGTGTGCACAGTTGCAGCCTCAGGCATCATGCACGTGATAACCTACACACACACTTCAAGTCAATCAAGTCAGTCATGCTCGTTGCGAAAGGAAAACCCACCAATTGCTAGCAGGACCGGATGGGGATGGCATCTTGAAAAGCAGCTTGGACGTCTGGACCTTCGGAAGTTCTTCGGCGGCCATCTTCGTATTCACTACTCAGGAATACTGCCTAGCGACTGAGACATCAAAACTGAGTGATCGAGTCTTCCCACCCGGACGCAAAACGTCAGTGGACGGCACAGGATTGAGCATGCGATGCTCAGCCTCTATAGCCTTACCGGCGCAGTACCTGAAGTCTGAAGAGGACGCCATCGGATGCGCATCACGTCGGCGATAGCATTTGAGAGGCCTGCCTGCCCGTCTTTCGCCGCGCCTCTACGGCAGCTCAACTCGCTTGACATACATACTGCTTCGAGGCTGTACAGAATATGTAGCGCATAGGATCTCGAAGCCAGACAGCTCGAAGCTACAAGAGCTACCCACCACGACCAGCAAGCTAAGCTACCAAACCAGGAGCACCTGACAGAAGCCACAGAGATAAAACACTCTACACCCATCACCATGTCCTTCAGCGAGAAGGCCTCGGACCTATTGACAGTATTGGATCTTCCCGTCGAGGCAAGCGAGTAACGAACAGCCTGCGAAACCAACAACTACAAAAGCTAACAAAAATCCCCGCCGCCATCCGCCAACATGTCCTCAGCCTTCCAAAACACATCCCTCAACTTAGCCGGTCTCGTAGCCCTCGCAGATCTCAACACAATAGCCCTCCGAACAGCCCTCACCGGAACCTCAACCTTCCTCGACGCCCTCGTGCTGGCCCCAGGTCTGCACAGACAACAAAATTCCCCGGAACTTCACAAAGGCGAATTCCCTGCTTGTGCGGCCATGACGAGCGGCTACGTGTTTCGCGTCGAGAATCCGGCGACGGTGCTGTTTTTGCAGAAAGTGGGTAAGACTGGACACTTGACGACGCTGAGAGTGTATGCCTCGAGACGAGATTCACGGACGTCGAGTTTTGGGGGTGCAATGGCGTATACTGCTGCCGTATCGATGACTCTCACGGTTCTGTTCTGGGTGATAGTTTCACTACAGGACGGGTGGGGTGTAAGCGTCCTCGGACTCCTGATTTTCTCTCGCCTGCTCAACATCATTGTGATCCGTCGCAGATCCGTACCCGGCTGGTTTGGAGCCAAAGAGCCCGGAGTCAAAGGCGATCTTCTAGTCCTCCTCAGCCAAGATCGGTGGATTCGACTGCAAGGCGATGTTGATGATCTCAAAGCCGTGACTTCGGGGCAATGGTTACGAGAACCTACTTTTTTCGAGAGCTCGCTGGTGGGGTTTGCGACTTTACTGGTGTATCTCGACGCTGCACTTGCTGGGAACGCAGCTCAGACGAGCAAGCTGCTGCTCCTGATCCTCCTCTTCGGCTCCGGAGGTCTGCTGGGAATTGCGAATGAGTGTACCGAAGTGCTTCAAATGCATGGCCGGCTGATTGAGGTTACCGGCCTGCCGAAAGCATATCCAAGACGTCTGGCTCTGGCCGAAGAACTCATTCTCAAGACCGGCCGCAAGGACTGGGCAGTCCGTGTGGGCATGGTGCAGCCTGACCACAAAATAAAATCAGAGAAGGAGCTAGACGGCGTTGCGACCATGTGATCGAAGGATCTCATCTGATACATCTATCGAAGCTGACCGTATTTATTTCATTACTATTAGGTATATCAACATCCACATCATCACGGCCGTCTCAGCGTCAAAAAAAAAACTCTCGGATGCATTCATCGATCAACTCTGCTTTGAACGACCATGGCGACTTCCTCTCCTGGTATTCATATACATCTCCAAAGCCGAACCATTACTGGAGCTTGCAGTATGACTGCCCGTCGTAGCCGCAGATCTTCTTGCGATCCTGGTTTCCCAAGCCATAGGACCTTTCGGGGAGTCTGGGACTTCTTCTGGCAGGGCTGGGATCGGTCCATTGAACGTGCCATTGGTCTTGAGCACTGCCATCAAGGCAGCAGACAAGAGAGCATTCTGCTTCTCCAACGCCTCCAATCGAGCATCGATGCGGGATGTGGCGCGAGTGGAGGTTCGCTCAGAGTGTTTGGTCACAGCAGAAGTCTTCCTCTGGGTGGCAATATGAGGGAGAGTCTGGTTCTTCTTTGATGAAGTAGAGATAGGCGAGACATCGTGGGAAGGGACTACGGGCATCTCTTTCGTATTGAGCTGTTGGCATCGCTTGACTCCAGTATTAGGCTTTTCTGAGCCAGAAGCCGGGGGTGTGGGTGGCAGGGCTCGATTTGGGGCCGGAGAAGGTAGGGGTGGAGCGTCATCGTCGAAACGTTTCAACACCGGACTGCTGGCTCTCGGAGATGAATGAATACTGTTGCTGTTGCGACTAAGTCGGCGCTGCTTGAAAGCGTTCCTGGGCAGCGAAGCAGAACGAGGGCGAGGCGCATACGACTTGCCTTTGGCTTCCTTGATGACCAGTTTCGCAGGTTTTGGTGGTGTTTTTGTCTTGGGTACTGGTCGTTCTTCAGCCACCAGCATCATTGGCGACATACAAATACCAGCTTGAGCCGCTCGCGCTTCTGCAGAGGCACTGGGCGAGATTGGCGTATAGCCAGTCTGATCTTCTTGGTCTGATTCTTGACTTGCACGAGACGGGACTGGAGACACTGGCGAAGTCGACTGCGTAACCTTTTGCAAAGATCTTGAGCCCGATTCCATACTTGTACGACTGGCTGCCGATGGATTTCGTAATGGCCGAGGTCGAAGGTCGGGAATCGTGATCTGAGGTCTCAACTTCTTCAATCGCTGTCGCGTAACTTGTGCCGGTGCGTGCGCAACCGAATCTATCGTTCGATTCACGGCAGATGGCCGATCTCTCAACTTCCGCGCCCGCACTCGCTCTTCTCGCTCTCTGCGATTGGCTGGATACGGCATATGTTGGATGATGCCCTGCTTGGTTTTTTCGCGAGACTTGGGTCGCCTCGACATTGGGCCTGTACACTCGGTGGTGACTACGGCTCTCATTGGCTCCATTTCGTAGTTGAAGTCGCTCGAGGATTTGATACTTGGTGCGACTCTTGGTGTGCCTTTCCTGGCGCTCTCGTGGCACGATACGACGTTCTCGATATTGCGATGATCTCGTCTCAGCCTCAACGGACTTTTCGGCGGCGGTGGTCCTGGACTATCCGGAAAGTTGAGGCTATCTGAGACACTCCTCTGGTACATCGTTGACGCGATGCTGGATGCTCGTTGGAGAAGGACTGGATGACTACCCAGACGTCGTGGGAGTGGATGTCTGATCTCGATCTCCTTGCCAGGACTGGGATGCTTTACGGGAAACTCTTCGTGCGGCAGTGATATGTTCGGTGTATGTGGAAACCCTTCCTGGATCGGCGAGATTGGGTGGCTCGTCAACGCCCTTGACGTGTCGAAGCATAGCTTTGGCGGTGGCCGGTCAAAGGTGTCGCTATGGTATGAATCTGCCATTGAGATTGCTGACTCTGGCACTGGGCTTGGCGGCTCCGAGGCGGCAGGGCGGACTGGAGTAGGATTGTTTCTATGACGAGCCAAGCGATGCGCTACTTCTTGGTAACTGGACGCAGGCTTTGAACGAAGGTCAACAGCAGTCGATGCTGTAGAGAAGTTGGTCGACAGCTTAGCACTCTCGTGAGGATCCTGTTGCTTCTCCAAGTGCGAAAGCCAGTGGTCAAAGTCATGTCCGCCATAATTCTGCAAGATGTCGCCAGTGGCCGAAGTCACGTCGTCGTGGAAACAGACCGACACTCTCGATTCCAGAATGTCAGGACTACCACTTGTCAGTCTGCGTTGAGAGCAACATCGCATCGATCTCACCTCAATATCGAAGGCTGGTAATCGAGCATTGCCTGGTCGCTACCACTATTTGCACTTTTGTGGACCTTCGGCTCTCCTTTCGGCTTCAAGGCGAGGTACCGTTTACCTGGGATCAAATTGTAAGATCGTCTTACCGAACTGCTCACGGAGAGATATCATCACTTACCTGTGGAAGACACTTTCTGCTCGCAACCGACGGGAACAGACCGGTGAACATCGGCAAGCAATCCACCTTCGTCTGGAATCGTGTCATCGCCACTATTACTCACAACCTTGTTTAACCTGAGACGAGATCGATTAGCTGAAACGTGAGAGATTGCAACTGTCATTCATTACGAACCTCTCATGAGCAGTCTGGACAGGCGTTGCATGGCGTTGATGATGTTGCTTCTGCCCACCCAGCCGCAGCAGTCGCAGGGCGGTCTTGCCACTTACTGCTCGCCGTGGATGTTCAATCTTGCTGGGCTTGCGATGCGGTGGTGCTGGCCCAGTGGTTCTGAGGAAGAAGGCCAGGTCATAAAGCTCATTGTCCTTGGGCAGGCGAGCCAAGCTGGTCTGTGTGATCATTTTATCGTCGTTGACGCTGACCGGGGGGTTTGAGTACGGCGCCTGCGTAGTACATGCGTAGTGCATCGACCATGAATCGGGTCTCGACAGCGGCACGGTCTGGTCGTCAATCAGCGGGCTCACCGGACTCGGGCAGCGAGTACTGTCGTCGAAATGTTGACGAATGGAGTGCTCTCGCCAGATGGTCGAGCTTGCTTTCCTGATCTTGTCCCGCTGGGAATCGGTGGCATCAGCATCAGCAGTGGTGGTGGTGGTGGTGGTGGTGGTGGAGGAGGGTCCTTGTCCCATGATGGCGCTCTCATAGACTGGGCCAGCGCCAATGCTCATGCCCGGCGTCGGGCCAAACATGTCGGGACGAGGAGATTGCGAGGGGCTTCCAGCGCGTGTTATCACGCAAAGGCGCGGAGTGTGGTTGGCAAAGGTGGGATTGCTGGGCGGTCGATAACGGCGCTGCAGTTCGGACAGCTGCATCCGACACGAGCTCTGGCAGCTGCTTCAGGTAAAGAGGCACGGGATTCTGGAGCACGCTGGGCTGGCCAAGCTACGCTTTCGACTGAACAGCCCGACGTGACGCTGGGCGAGAATGGGCGCTCGCTGCGGGAAGGGAAGGGAAGCTTGGCCTGTCGATCATTGGGATGCAGAAATTGGAGGGCCAGGCGGCAGAGACGAGCACAGCACAGCACAGCACAGCACAGCACAGCACCGGCGATCGATTCGATGTGCAAAGCAGGCAGCAAGACAGAAGGGACAGGACGAGAAGTAGGAGGGAAGGGAAGGGAACGAAAAGAGACAAGTCTCGAATAGAAACAAGAAAAGCGCACAGGAAGGCCGGCTGCAGGCGTGTGGGCAGGTCATAGGCACATAGAAGGTCATATTCCTTGACGATGAAGCTGTCGAGCTCTCACAAAGACGCAAGGCAGGTATGCGGCGCGCACCGCCCTGGCAGCACCACAGCAGATTTGTGCGCCGCGCTCTGCTGGCGCGAACAGCAGCGCTGCGTTATGCCCGGGATGGTGTCTTGCTGCTGTCTCGTGATGGGGTCCACCAACCTGTGCATGGTGTACACGCTCTGTAATACACGATGTATACGACCCTTTCAGGCGAGCTCGTTGTGTATATACAAGGCGGAGTTATCGCATACGCTGATATCCCGCCTACAACCCGCCAAGCTGCTTAATATTGCTCGGATATCCCAGTATTCGGGCATACCCGATGTGTATCCATGGGCGTACACCAGTATAATATACGATGTACACAACCTCCATTTCTCCGGGGCTGTAAACCCACAACACTGCTGCTGTCGAAGGACGGGCTGCAGGCGGTCGACGGGTGATGTCATGTCTCAGGCCAGTCCAGGCGCAATGGATGGAGGGACATGGGCCCCGGTGTGAGATGCATCGCACCGTGGCGGATCATCGAGGTAGCGGAGAGTCGAAGGGGGGGCGGAGCCAGGCACAGGCACACAGGCACAGGCACAGGCACAGGTCAGCAGTGGACGGTGGTACAAATGCGGGTCGAGCTGCATCTGCAGTATCACCAAAGGACGAATCCCTGCAAAAGCAAATTCGAAAACTTCGGTAGAACGGAACGGCTGACGTTGTTGCATCTGTACGACGTGTCGGAACGGCTGCAGCAGCACAAGCAAGCACGAGTCGAGTCCTGCAACGGCCACCAATTGCCAGTGACGGTGTCGGTAGTGAACATGCGTTCGATGGAGGCGATATGTCATAGCATGGTGCGTGCATGGCCGGGCGCCGCGAAACTACTGCACACCATGCCTTCCATTCCGATATGATGAAGCTTCGACCAGTGCACACATGAGAACGGCCGTTGCGTAACCAGGCCGCGACCATCACATCACCCTCCAACTCAGAGAAATCCACCCACTATATCGGCATGTGTTCCGTCAACACCGCCACCACGAGCTCATGTGTCCCCGGAGTGAAGCAGCCATCCATGTATCACCTCACCGTGTGCCCTGACGCAAGCGCTACATAAGTGAGAAGACGCGCCTCACGCATTGCCGCTGGAGCACTGTCCTCGACTGTACTATCTTCTCTCATCCCCGATTTCTTCCGTCAACGCGTCTTGCTGGCGCTCTCTGCTACGCGTCGCGTGTCTCTTGCCCACTGTCTCATGGATCCTATCTGCCGCCGGGCTTTGCTTTCTTAGGTATAAACATGCTGCTGCTTGCCGCTTTTCGCTTGTATGGCTTGGGCACCTGCGCAAGCCCGGGATTCTGTGGTCTCGCGTTGCCATTGCTGCCGTTGCCCGGGCCATCCCATCCTCCAGACAGAGGAGTATTAGCCCTCGATGCCGACTCATTCGATGCCGCGACTGACGGCTCGCGCATCGAAGCTGGCTTGGAGTCTTCTCCGTCGTTCGCTGTGTTCGATCGACTCTTTTCATCATCCTCCATCTTGGCATGTTGGTCAGCATCTTTCATTTCCACGTCATCGTCAGCGCTGGGTATTGCAGCCTTATGCTTGCTCTTCTTGATGTCTTCAAAGCGATATCGTATACCATCCATCTTTTCAGCATCGGCAGCTTTGGCGAAAGGGGTCCTTTCTGCTTGCCGAGGCTTTGATGCAGCGTCATTATGGTCTCCGTCAGCTTTCGCCGATGGCTTGGTCGGCTCGGTCTTAATATTGCTCGCATCTAGCATGCTCAGAGTCCTGTTGTTGCTGGCTGGAAACTGGCTCGATGGCTGATGCAACATGCGCTTCACGTCTCCACTTGTAAGGCAATCCCGCTCGCGCGCATCCTCAACCAGTCGCTTCCAGTACTGACCACGCATAAGCGACTCCGAGTTTCCCAACACCCAAAGACTGCTTTTCGCTCGAGTGAGACCGACGTTCATCCGTCGAATGTCTTGCAAGAAACCGATGCCCCCGGCGGGTGAAGCACGCACGCAAGAAAAGATGATGATTTCGCTCTCACGACCTTGGAAAGCGTCCGTTGTGTTGAACTCGATGAAGTCGAAGATCTGCTGTCCGTACTTTGAGGCAAATCGGTTCTTCAGCTCGCGAAGTTGCGATTTATATGGCGTGATGATACCAATCTTGCTGGTGAAATCATAGTCCGGAAAGTCTGCTCGTAGACGATCGTACAGCAACTCCGCGATCGCAATTTCAGCTCGGTTCACCAAAGAGTGGCCTTTGGGAGCCGATTCATGTTGTCCAGCAACGTCAAAGAATCGGTATGGCGCGAGCAGAGCACTCTTATGCCACGGCTGCGCCCTAAGCTTTGCCATACTGGGCCCGTCTTTGAGCAAGCCGTCGTAGAAGGATCTGCTCGGAAACAGACTGATGTCGGGATGCATACGGTACTGAGTGTCAAGTAGATGCACCTCATCAGGAAAGTTGTTCTGCATCCGCACGAAAAGTGATTGCTCATACTGGAATTTGGCCGCCTCTTTCGAGAAGACTGTGGGCGGCAATTGCTTAGGGTCACCGACCATGATGCATTTGATGCAGCCGTACTTGAGAGGAATGAGTGAGCTCATTTCCACACATTGTGCCGCCTCATCGATGACGACAGTCTCGAATTCAATGTTCAGGCTTTGAAACATATCGTGACCAGATCCGGAGAGGGTTGCGCAGATGACATGTGCTTGGTCAAGCACGGCTTGCTGCGCTCGCTTTCGATTCAGCTCTTGCTCACGTCCAGCATTGCGTTCTGAATCCTTGACATTGTCTATCCGTGCGCCTAGCTCGGCCTTGCGACGCCTTACGTGCACGATTGAATCGTCCAAAGTCTTGCGTTCCTTTTCGGGCATTTTCTCACCGGCATCAGCCGCATCACGCTGTGCATAAAGCTCTCGTAGCTGGGCGGAGATTTGCTCGTGCTCCTTGAATAACTCGGCGTTGCGCTGCCGCTGTTTCTCATCGGCTTCGTTGCCGCCGCCCAGCTTCTTTGCAACGAGCTCATCCATTGTGACATCTCTGACTTGTGTGTTGATAGCGTCGCTGCGACCAAGGCGCACCACGTTGATTGCGTGATTCTGTCCATTCTTGGTCTTCACGCCCTGCTTCAGACGAATGACCAATTCATCTACTGCAGCGTTGCTGGGCGCGCAGACAAGAAGTTTCTTGGACGCCGAATCACTGGCAAAGTTGCTGTTCGCTGCCGGAACAGAGATTCGCGTGGCACCTCTTGGGTTGTTGGCAAGCGTTTGCGAAAGAAGTCCACCAACAATCGCCACAATGGTCTTGGTCTTGCCAGATCCGGGCGGACCTTGAATGAGTGTAAAGCCTTCATTTTCTAGAGCGCCGTTTACAGCCTCCGATTGCGCTGCATTGAGATTCCAGCAATCACGATAAGAATTGATTTGGCGTTCACTGAAGTTGATCTTTGACGATGGCTTGGCTCTGACGATCTGGTTGCAGAGATCGTAGTAGGTCAAACCCTTGAGCGCTCCATACTCGCGCTCCAACGGTGTAATAGATTGGATTTTCACACCGTAGATGAGCTGTTGCGTTGTGAGTTGTGGTGCCAGCGATCCACCGGGCATGACTTGGTAGACAATTTCGAGGTGTGCTTTTTGACGCTTGACTTTATATATCCGAGCGAGACAATGAGGTGCTTCAGCATCGGTGAGAGGCTTCTTCGATCTCGAAAAGAGGATGATGTCACCTTCTGAAAGTGACAGGTCGCGATTCTCCTGGTGTCCGATGATGCTGCTGATTTCGAGAAACTGGTCGACATTGCTGCGATTCTGCACCTTGATCTCGTAGGGCTTAGAGCTGCTTTCTTCCCGCTCTTTGGCCATTCCTTGCCATGCCTCAAGGATCAGCAGAGGCTCAAACGTGTTCTGGTAGGTGATTGGGTCGCGGAATGAGTTCTCCACTGTAGAGAATTCGTGCGAGTTGTGTCCTGGTGGATAGTCTCCTGAGTAGAAGACATCCCAGCCCAAGATTATGCGGTGTAATGGTCCCAGATCCGGCGCAAGTCGAGCGCGCATGTCCTTGTGCGAACGATTCTGACGATTGATGCGAGTTGCACGATTTTTGACTTCAGGTTTGAGCCCTTGCGCGTTGCTGAGGTCAAGCTCCGGTCGTACCTGTTTCTTCGGCTTGCCTGGGGGTCCAAATAAATCGTTGTCAAGGTCATCCTCTGAATCGCTCTCATCGTCATCAGAATCAACCATGACAGTCTGCCCTTTCACAGAGTGATCTGCGCCATAGTTGCCAACGCCCAAAACTCCAGTCCCAGCACCAGAAGATTTTGCCTTTGCGAGAGCAGCTTCGCGCCTGGCTTTGTCTTCAGCCTGAGCTTTCCTACGGTTAGCAACGAATGCATCTTGTAGTTGTTGTTTCTGCTTCATCTCTTGCTGCTGCTTCAGAAGATTGTTGAACTTTGGCTCCTTCGGCTCTCCTTTCTTCTGCTCGACAGCTTTGCTCCATTTGCCGATGTCCAGAGTGCCTTTGGCTTTCGATGCGGTTGTAGAGGTGGGCGTTGAAGCTCCAGATTCGCTACCGGCGCGTCCTGCGAATGCGAATCTATCAAGAGAGCTCTGCTTTTTCTTGGCTTGGGATGTTTCAATGATGCCTGACAGAGAATCGCCAATGTGTCGTTCCAGAGCGCGCTGCAGCTCGGCTTTGTGGTGTGCTGCAAGCTTCGTTTTGATCTTTTGGGAGCCGGTCTCTATTACAATCCTTTCAACGTAATCCTCTGCTTCTTCGCCAACTCTTATACCAACATCTTGCAACCTAATCAACATCTTGCTGGTCAGACTGACAGCTTTAGTGATGAGGTAATCATCGCGCAGTCGAAGCCACTTGACTACGCTCCGAAACGCTCGATTCGTGCAATTGAGGAGCGACTTGCTATCTCCGGGAGCACCACTAGAGTCGATGACACCAGCGAGGACTGCGTATTGATCGAATGTGTACTCTGCAAAGTCCATTGTATCGCGACAGAATTCCTGCATTTTGTGCTTGTCGAGGCCTGTTCCACTCCAATGCTCAGTCATTTCGAAGATCATTTCGGTGATACTCCAAACTCGGAACCAGAACACCTTGAGCGCTCGGAGATCGGATTCAGTCCAACGACTCTCCTTGCGAAGAATGCCATCCTGCGTGTTACAGAGGCAGTCGAGTATATCTCGACAAAGCTTGAGGGAAACCTCGCAGGGACCAAATATGCGTGCTTCCTGAATCAGTCCCAGACTCTCTCCGACGGCGGATAGCATTGTACCGAGCATGAGTTCAATGACGTGGAACAAACTGTCTCTTCGATTGTCTTGGCCGCTCAGTGCCTTCAGCGCTGAAAGCGTGCTCTGATGGATCTCGTCATTGGCACTGAACAAAAGCGTCATGAAGCCTTGTGATGCCTTCTGATCCATCAGCAAGTCCATCAGCTGCTCGGGCGTGAAGTGATCAACGCGTCCCAGAAAGTCTGTAATGACATGATTCTGGGCTCGCGAGAGTGCGTTGTTCCAATTCGGTGCTGGCTTTGGCGCCTTCTTGAGGTCGACAGGCGGCAGTGCATCAAGCTGGACCAGGCGCTTGATGCCGAACAAAATGGCAGTCGGCAGGTACGCATTTCCAGGCTTGACAGCTCGCATGGTCATCTTCCAGAGGTTTAGGCTGGAGACACCAATCTCATGGTCAAGATCGTGATTCTTCTCAATGTAGCGTCGATCTCGGGCAAGGCCCTTGACTTCCATTGCAAGTATACGCTCGACGATATCGAGGTCAAGCAACTCAGTCTTGGAGATGGCGGGTTCGTCTTTCTTTTCAATTCCGAGAAGCTCCTGCAAAATTGGACTGATGTGATCTTTTGCAACGGCTTCGACAAGGTGAACGTAGACGGGCCCTCCATCGACGGCGTTAGTAATGATGTTGATGGAATCAAGAAGCGCAGTGAGACCCTTCTCCCAGGTGACTCTGCTCGCATAGTTCGAATACCGTTCTTCCTGGTACTTGTGCAACAGCTGATTCAGAAGAGTTCGAAGAGGTGGTACAAGATTGGCCGGCTTGATGCTGTGAATGATTGCGTCAACCCAGCCCATCTTCTCTTCTAGCCGCAGAGGTTCGCGCTCATCGCGTGTGGTGAGAAGTGTCTCGAATCCGGGTGCTCTACAGATTGCCTCAATCACGTTCTGTGGTGTGGCCGATCCCACTGCCTCCCAGAAATCTCCCGCGCCCACTTGGATGAGTTTCTGGACACTGGCGAGCAAATCCGTAAAGTGTGGAGCGTCGATCTGGAAGTGATCAAGCGCCATGACGAAGAAATTGGTGTCGAGCGCTCGAAGGCCCTCGTCCATAGCGGTCTTGTCCAAACTGTCGACAATGAGTTTGGTCGCTCGCCAATATTGGGGTAAATAGACGAGGTCCAGCGAGATGACGTGAACCTTGGCCATGGCGGGTTCCAAGAAAGGCTTCACAGCATACTCGAACTCTTCCTTGAAGAGCGGACGCTTGATTCTGTTGACGTTACGTTCTGCCCAATTTCTGCGCTCTTCGTTGGCGGAGTACATAAAGGCAATCATGCCGGGCGCATAATTTGGGAGATTGACTTTCTTCTTGGTCTGCACGAGCCGGAAGGGCTGATCAAAGTGTTTGGCGAGGAGCTCCTCATGACGTAGAAAGGGAATACAATGGAGCGCTTCGAACATGGCATACATGCCGACATCGCCCACTGCAGTGATCTTGCGTTCTTCGGGAGGCATGTCCAGTAAAGCCTCGGTCATGTCGTCGAGGCCGGCAGTGATACGCTCACTGTTCATGGCGTCGAAGGTCTGCATGAACAAAAGAACATCTTCTGGTGAGTAGTCGGATTCCAATTGATTACGCAGGCGCCGTCGAGCACGATGGAATTCGCGCACGCAAATGTCGCAGCGCGTGAGTTGTTTGGAGAGGCAGTGCTTCAGCTTGGCCTGATATGGCTCTGCATCCGGTCCGTTGAAGGCCAGCAATATGCAGGTCTCCATTGCATCGTCTTGCCTGCCTCTGGCTTCTTGTATCTTTTCCATGCGTTCCGCCTTTTCCTGGCTGCTTTCTGACGCCGCATCTCCCAGGTCCTCGTCGAAAAAGTGCCCGCCATCGTCATCCTTCTGGCGCGGACAGAACCAGTGCACGCCAGCATCGAGGTTGGCAAGGGTCTCGAGCAGGCCAACTAGTCTCTCGCCTCCCGCCATGATGGCTGTGTCGCGGCGAGGGCGAGGCACTCAGCAATGCGGCGGCGGGCACACACAGAAGCACGCGCGCCCGCCCGCTACCTGCACTCCAGCGAGCAATCTGATATAGGCACAGCAGTTGATGTTCAGACTCGATTGGGTAAAGACGGTGTTTGGTAGACGGTAGTTCAAGGTGATGACGGCGTCGTTTCGCTTCGCTAGAATCGGTGACGGTCGAGGTGAATGTGTAAGAGGCAAAGAGCGGCAGGCGCAAAGGGATGACTTGAATAGGGCCGCTGAGAGTGAGCAAGTGAAGCAGAGGCGGAGGCAGAGGCAGTCGTCGAGATGCGGCAGTCCCGTGGCAGATCGAAATAATTAGTTCTGCATCGAGTGAAGTGTCGAGCTGGTGCTGGTGCTGGTGTTGGTGCTGGTGTTGGTTCAGGCGACGTTCATGTGCTGAGACTAAATGCAGGAATGGAAGAATGGAAGACCGCATGCACCAAACGCCGTCCACTGCATATGCGCGTTCAATGGCAAGTCGTGACTGTGAGTGAAATGCTGGCAGCTGGTTGCCGCTCTGTCGTCAATGGATGTCGCGTAAGGCGCGTCAGCGGCTTCACCCGCAACTCAAATTGGCTGGCCTCGTTTCGTTGCCAACTCCAAGTTCAACTTTCCAACAACCATATACTGCATCTGCTCCAGCTATACTGCCCCTACCCCACCCCATATCGGAACCCGGCGGCAGATTGGATACACAGCTATGCTTCGATCTATCCGTTGAGAGCCGACATTGCCTTTGGGTATCTTCTCAACACGGGCTTCCATGCTCCAGTCCATAAGCAAATGTCTCAGGACCTCTTCGCCGCCTTCGGGGAGGCTCTAACTATATCAGAACCAGCAACATCGAATGGCGCTGATCAAAACTCTGGAGCTACCGGGTCTGAGCTTCTCCATGCTCAATTCAGAGCCGTGCCCAATTCAAGCTCCCAGCCAACTGAAACGTTGTCGACTATCGAAGCCGACGAAGATGACTTTGGAGATTTCGAAGATGCTTCTCTCGCTGTACCCACAGAGTCGGACACTGCCCCGAAAGCGGAATCTGCAAGGCTGGAAAGCGTGACTATACCTCCTCGTATGCCTCCCACGAAAGGCTCATCGAGTCCTTTCCCTCCCAAGGCACAGAAGCGGGAAGAGGTTTCGAAGGCAAATGCAGGTCCTCAAGTAGGCAGACATCCCTTTGCAGATCACATGGACTTTCTATTCTCCGGTGGGGACGACGAATACGACGCTGGTGACGATGATTTGGAAGATCTGAGCAAGAACCCCGAAGCCGCCATGGCGTATTCGAAACGTATGATCGCCGAGCAGCAAGTACAGACGGGAAATGTCAAACGGCTCCCTTTTGCGCCCAAGAGCCGGACTATAGCTCCCGTTCATGCTCCAGCTGCACCGAATCCCTCGCCAGCCAGGAACAAGCTACAGAAGAAATCAGGATACGTGCCGACCAAGGACCCGAATGTGCTATTCGATGTTGAGAATATCTCTGAGCATGAGAGCGATAACGATGCTGATTTTGGCGACTTTGAAGACGCGCCCCATGCAAAAACCGAAGTGACACCATCACCAAAACCTTCACCCGCCAAACTGCAGAAAAAATCAGGTCCGCCGACCGCCAAAACTCAGAAAGCCACATCAAAACCCTCGATGCCTGCAATCGATCTGCTTGGGCTATCCGATCCAGTGCTATCGCCAACTGTGAATTTCCAGCAGCGGCATATAACACAGAACAGTATCATGAGCCCTCGCTCCGAACGAGTAGAGTCCATTCTCGGAGCATCGAAAGCAGACTCGATGACCAGACCGCCCACAGCAGGGAGTCTCTGGTCAGCAGATGATGAAGCTTGGGATGATTTTGATACTCAAGAAGATGAATCAGGACCTGTAGCGCACCACAGCCATAGCCGGACAGCATCATCTTCCATATTACCATCAAACCTCACACCTACAACTGGTCGGAGCAGATCTGGAACACAGGACGCTCTACCACCCACCAATGTCCCGCCTCCTGCGATCTTACTTTCCATCTTTCCCTCGACCTTTGCTGCCGCCCAAGACGCCCTCCTTGGAAATCTTTCAAGACTGGACACATCTCAGCGACAGCAACTACTCGGCCACCCAGCAACCCATCAGTTCCTCAAAGGATATCTCCAAAATAGTATTGTACTGGCCCATATTGTTGCAGGTCGCAAGTTGCGTTGGAAGCGGGATCAAATCCTATCTCAGTCCATGCGCATTGGACCTGCTGCAGCGGGAGGCAAGGGTGGTATGAAGCTCAACAGCATCGACAAATCTGAACAGACCAAGGAGGATCGTGAAGTGACCGATGTAGTGGGACAATGGAAAGCGCAACTGGGCAAGCTCAGAACTGCCGTCACTGGTGCTAGTGCAAGTGCAAGCAGCACTTCAAAGCTGCCTGCTGTGCCAGATATTTCCGAAACTATGGCCGTGAAGACATTGAAAGCCTTGGAAGGTGGCTTCACAGCGCCACATGCGTGTGCCCTATGCGGACTGAAGCGGGACGAACGTGTGTTCAAAGTCGACGTCGATGTTGACGACAGCTTTGGAGAATGGTGGATTAATGGAATGGATATGCATGTCAGCTGTAAGAAATGGTGGGATGAGAATAAGGATAAGCTGAAATCTAGATGAGGTCGAGACTCATTCGCCCTCTATATGACATGCTGCCTCAGTTGCAATCTCTTCACTATGTCTCTGACCTCAGTCACATCCTCTTGCAACGAATCGATAATCTCGCCCCATACTTCTGCAACATCTCTTTGTCAACGGCACTCAGCTGCAGCACTCTTCTGAAGCCTGGAACAGCTTTCGGCTGTCCGAGTGCCACAACCGTCTTCTTTTCGTCTATAACTTTGATTTCTCGTTTGAAACCAGCTGTCTCAGCCTGTGCATTCGAGAAGATGTCAATTCGAAAACTTCTGGAAGCTGCGTAGCTGCCTATGTTTTGCCATCCATGAGCTCTACAAGACCAGGAGCTGCAGTGAACGCTATGGCCATGCCACTTGATGGAGTTAGCTGTACAGTCTCGAAAGTAGATCTTCCTCGCACGGGGACCTAGCTTACTGTCCATTATGACCAGCACATATAAATTGTCCTCTTTTGCCAGGTATCTCTCCTACCAGAGGCATCCCATCTGGAGTCTGTAGAAATGTGAGGGGCCGGTTCTAGATGCGTAGCTGATTTTCACTTACCATTGCTATTATTCCACTCCAGCTTTCACGATGGAGCTTCTCACGAGCGTCGGGGTTCTGAGACCATCCCATCAGATGGTTTGCGGCGAAAGATTTAGCAGCATCTGTCACTGCCTCGAAACCCAGCAATCCATCATCAACACATCTCGCAGGATGCTTCCGAAGCCATTTTGCAAGCTCGATTTGACCTGGATTGCTTCCACCAAACAAAACTGGACCGGCAGTCGTGCTCCGTGGATTTATACTATAGAAGACTCCGTTCCCGCAAAGAATGCCGAATGAATGCTGCGCTGCGTTGTTGCGCAAGAAGCCTGCTGGCGGATCAAAGGCATCGCACATGTGTGGTTGTGGTCTTATGATGTTGTACATGCTTGGCTCAATGGCGGAGCTGTATGCGTTCGTTGCGTGGACAACCTGAGAGCATGCTATATCGCCTCGCTCAGTTTTGACTATCCAGATGTTCTCATTCCGGGGATCTTTCGAGATTTCGACCGCTTTCGTGTGGGTCTGAAGATTCACGCCGTTTGAGATGTTACGGCGCATGATGTGAGCCACCAGCTTCCATGGATACAGCGTTGAGGCTTTCCAAGCGTAACATGCCAAAGCACCCTTGACGCCACTGATCTGGTCTTCAAATCAGTTCTGCTCTGCAATGTACAATCAAGCCTACCTTTTCTGCTTCTCCCGGATCGGATGTGACCCGCACATGCTGAAGTCGACTGCCGACCGCTTTCAAAGAATCATACGTACGCGCCGCTGTTTCTGCGGCTTCGGTGGTCACAGGCACATCGAAGGTGTCCCCGACGAACAGGTCACAATCTACGTTGTTCTCACGCACGTACTCCACGATGCTTGACCACGTCCGCTGCTCGTTCTCCATGATCTGCACAACATGGCCATCAGAAATCATTTATGAGTCCAGCATCATTGAATGGAAATTACCTTGAGAGCTTGCTCCGTTCCAAAGGTTTGTTGAAAGCTAGAGAATCCTCGCCATTGATCTGGCTTGCAATGGCCGGCATTGCGTCCCGTCGCGCCAGAGCAGAAGTCGCGAGCTTCAAGAACAACGACACTCTTCTCCGGCCATCTTTCGATGCAGTGCTTGGCGGTCACAGTGCCAGATATGCCTGAGCCAACAATCACGATATCGGCTTGACCTGGGAGTAGGTGCGTCGTGCGATGTCTTAAAAGCGGATCGCCTTGCACGCCTCGTAGCCAGTATGATACTGATGCACCTTCATCTTTTGGAAAACCTGATGGTGGTGGTGGAGGTGGTGGATGTGGACTGGATGAACCTTCCTTGATCGCTGGAGGTGCTGGTGCTACCGGCATCGCTGGGATGATTCTGCTCGTGGCATAAGTATGCTCGTGGCGTACATAGACACAGCTGCACGAATCGGCGTCATGGTCATTATATCAATACAGCACTTCTGACCGCAGCGACAACAACGCAATCTTTGCCCCTTCAAGTTCTTTTCAATATATCTTTTTATATAGAGGAGTTGTAGCTTAATAATATAGAGCAAAGATACTCTAACTTGTATCTATTTTTAGAAAATAATAAAGTTTCTAGTCGTTACCTATTAAATTTATAGGCTATATAGCCTAAAATTCTAATTTAGAAGTTTAACAATTTTAGTATTTTTTTCCGCCTTAGTATACTATTTTTAGTAATCTAAAATCTAGATCTTATAGTTTTATCTTATCAAAATCTAGATTTAAATTTATATATTAGTATAGAAACTATTAGTAATATAATCTAGAAAGGAATATTATTTTCTTACTATATTCTCTTTAGTTTATCTTTTTATTTAGAAGAGCTATAGCTTAGTAATATAAAACAATGTGAGAAGGGTTATGTTAGCAGGTAGATAGGGTAGTAGTAAATTAGTATAGTATTCGATAGAGATCTAAGAGGAGAGGGAGGAAGGCAGGCAAGTTAGCCTAACGCTAAGCGCTAAGCCCTACCTAAGGCACTAAGACCCTAGCTTTACTCGAGCCTAGTTATATGCCAATTACGTGTAACCTCGTTGGTCCTAATACACGCTTCCCTTCTAAAGGCCGCGCCCTCGTAGCTAGTCTTTATTCTAACCTCTATCGCTACTAACTTAGTAGGTCTAATAAGCTACTCGATCTGCGCTAAATTGAATACGCAACCTTCGATTATATAACTATATTAAACCTTACCTCTAATATAATACAATGTCTAACTCTAACTGCGCTATCCTTATATATAATAAAGTAATATATAACTATAAGAATTAAGGACTATCGACTAATTATAATACGAGCGCACCTTCCCTACTATAATAGGTAGGTATACGGGGTATTATAGTACTGCCCCCGTTCTAAGTAATGTCGTACCGAGTTCTCTGCGTCTACTCTTAAAAGACCTAGAAATGTCTGCTTCTAAGGGTTGTCCGCTTCCGAGGGTTATTATTCTTATTATTATAAGGACTATTATTTACTATCGTAGTTTTACTAGCTCTAATTAGTTAGGTTTAGTAGCCTTTAATTATTAATCTTATCTTATCTTTTAAAAAACACAGCTCGTCTAGTTTCTATAGGTAAAGGCTATTATAACTTGCCGAGGTCGTCTTTTAGAACTATAGGAACATAGTAGGCCCTATAGGTTAAGTGCCGAGCGTTATTAAACTAAGCAAGGGTTAGTATATTAGTTCTAGGCAATTGTCGGAGGTCTAATTGCTTAGCTAGGCGGTAATTAATAAGGGTACTAACTAAATTTCCTAGATCTAGTATAACCTTAGTTTAATAGTTAGTTCTATACGTATCCTATATAAGACAGGTGCGTATAATAGCTAGCACAATGTCGATGGTTTTACGCCGTATAAGGCTAACAGTTAGTACGGCGCTTATTCTTTTTTCGAAGGTTAGCCTATAGGGGTAGCGTTAGCTACTAAGAGGTGCTTTCGGTACTTAGCGGTAGCACGGTCGATTCGGGCCTAGTCCTTAGGTTTGTCGTATTAGCCTAGGAGATAGCTAGTGCTATTATTGTTAAAGCACTTCAACCCGGTTAGGGGATTGCTATAGCCGCTATTGCTACTATTATTAGTTAAGCGATTAGTATTATAGGGATACGAGCCTCTTCTACGGCCCCTATTACGGCCTCCTCTATATAGCCGTCGGCTACGGCCTCTTCTACGGTCGTTGTTACTATTCCTATTATTAGTATTATTGTTCTAGTAGGAACCTTAGTTTCCTCCGCGGCTACGATAGGTAGCTAGGCGTATCTTAGATTCTAACTGTTATTAGAGCTAAACAGCTCGTTTAGCTGTTTCTACTTCGACTATAAACTAAATGCGTGTTAGATTAGCCTATTTAAACACACGGCGGCGGTCTAATTTAAGGACTAATTCCTATCTTAGTTTAGGTCGTATCTTAGATATCTAGATAGAGTCGGTCTTAGGTAGCAAATCGTCCTTAAGGGTCTTTAGGTAGGCCTCGAAGGATCGGGAGGTCTAGTCGGCCTTTTGTTTAGCACGTAGGTATTAGTCTTAGGCGTGCTGCTAGCGCAATATAGGGTTACTAAGGGTGTTTAGCATAATAGTCTTATAGTCTTGCTACTAAATAGCGGTCTAATTATTAAGGGAGTTAAAATAGTTATCCTAGGTACGCTTTAGGTCGCTATTAATGTACTATATAGCATAAACAACTAGGGAGTAGTCGTCTAGTAGCGCTCTTAGTGCGTTACGCTAGTTAAGTTTATAGTTACGAATATAGTCGTTATACTACTTCCGACTAGAGCTATTAAATACAGTATAATCCTTAAGCTTCGCATCCTTCTTCTATACGGAAGGTCCTACTACTAGTTCTAGTTTAGTAGTAGTTGTTAGGGCTTCCTATAGGCGGCGAATCTCGAGGAGATTATCCTTTAGCTATTGTTCCTAACGCAAGGCAGCGAGCTTGTTTTAGGTAGCTTCTTAAAGTCTCGCTACTAGCTAGGGCCCGAAGGCTAGTTAGCTATATCGATAGTTAATAATATTACTAAGAATGTTGTTAACGGGCAACGATAGGTTATCCCCTTCGATTATAGGTTCTTTAGTAGGCCCTCTAGTAGGCTCTTTAGCAGGCACCTTAGTAGGAGGCACTTTAGTAGGCACTTTAGCAGGCACTGTACTACTAGAGTTGTTATTACTAGCGCTGCTAGTAGCGCCGCGGTTGTTGTTTTGTAATAAACTAGCTATTATAAGGGGCGACACTAATAATATATTATTAGCCCCTAAGATACAGATATAGCGGAATTAGTAGATATCGGCTTAGTGCGATTAACTTAGTATAATAGGCCGTACAGAAGGCCTTGCTTAATAATTAGTACGGTTGTTTTAATAGAATAGTACGTATAGGTCCTATTCTTCGGGCGTAATATAGTTAAATCGATAGTTTTCGTAGCTATACCGCTAAAAGCTTGAAATAAGGACTATCTAGCTACTGCCCTTAAAGGGTAGATCGAATACTATATAAGAAGGGTTATGTTAGCAGGTAGATAGGGTAGTAGTAAATTAGTATAGTATTCGATAGAGATCTAAGAGGAGAGGGAGGAAGGTAGGCAAGTTAGCCTAACGCTAAGCGCTAAGCCCTACCTAAGGCACTAAGACCCTAGCTTCACTCGAGCCTAGTTACATACTAATTACGTATAACCTCGTTAGTCCTAACAAATAAATATACTTTAACTTTTATATATTTTTAGAAAATAACTAAAACTATTATAGCTATCTACTAAGATTAGCCCTAAACTCTTAAATAAAGATTTTAAGATTTTAGTATTTATTAAGCCCTAGCTAGTCTAAAACCTAAGACCTAAAAGTTTTACCTAGTGTAGGTATAGGTTGAGATTCTTATTTTAATACGCTTGCTATTACTAGTCTTAGAATCCTAAAGCGAATATTCTTAAGAATTGTAGGCTTAGTAGTTTAAAGTTTGTAATTCTTAAGAATATTCTTTTCTAGGTTATAAGACTATTTATAACCTAGTTAAAGTAAAAGCTCTAATATAGATTCCTACTAGGTAAAACTATTCAAGTTAGGTTTAGGTTTTGAATTACTAAAAATAGTATACTAAGGCTTAAAAAACGTAAAAGTCTTAAAACCCTTTTTTTAGAATTTTAGGCTTATCTTAGTAGACAAATATAGTAGCCCTAGCAATTTTCTAATACTAGATTAAAAATAGAGCATTTTTGTCTTATATTACTAGGCTATAACTCGTCTAAAGAAAAAGATATACGAACAAGAATCTAAGAAGAATTTAAGGTTTAAATTCTAGATTATATAACTAATAGTAGCTATATTAAGAGAAAGATTTTAAAATAGATTTTTGTTAGGTAAAACTATAAGGTCTAGGTTTTAGATTACGAAAATTGTATATTAAGACTTAAGAAAACGCTAAAATTCTAAAATCTCTAACTTAGAATTTTAAGCTATATAGCTTATTAATTTAGGAGGCAGCGACTAGAAATTTTGTTATTTTCTAAAAATTTGCATAAATTAAAGTATATTTGTCCTATATAACTAAGCTATAACTCCTCGGGATAGAAAGATATATTAGAAAGAACTTATAGGGGCAAAGATTGCGCTGTGAATTCTTTATTGACAATCTGGTATGTATGGAGCTCCGTCGCATCGCCACAACGGCCAATAATGTCCCGCGACTTCACCTTCATCAGGATCATCGCGACACCATCATCGCTGCACCTCTCCTGCCAATGACAATGCCGATTTTGCAGCTTGCAACGCGCTCGACATCAATCCCGCCTGACGCCAAGCAGATCCCTTCCGCGAGTACCGTATCTACGAGAAGGAAGCATTCGCTGGATAAGAGTCGTTATGAAGCTGGAAGTCCATGATTCTGCTTTCGGAAGACTCGGACTCGCCAGCGATAGAATTGCCGAGGAAACAAAAGGGAAATTCTCAAGCATGGCAGAGCTCCAAGAGCTCCATACCATGGTCCATCCATGTTTACTGTACGTATCGGCTTTATTGCCTCTACTGTGCTCCTATATTGGTGGTCAAGTCCGTCAATACGGTAATCCGAGCGTCTCGAGAGTCTTCCTGTGTCTATGCCATCTTCCGCGCAGATTTGCTGATGTCGAAGACTTCTATTGCGACGGGAATGGGATAGCCGGACAGCAGCCTGAGACCGCGGAGAAGATCGTCTACAGAGCCTCTTTTCGATTTGAACATCGCAACCGGCAAAGAACCTGTCACCTCGCCAGATGCAACAATTTATAGTTCCGTCGGAGTGGTAGACTCAAGAACTGTTAAGAATGAGGTCATCGGTGTTTCTGTGCCTCAAGTCTGTCACATTCTTGACCTCGAGTCGACCCGTACACTGGATCAAAAGAAAGCGATTGCAACGGAAACAGCAGTAATCAGGGACTAGATGGTGCTCGACAAGAACACGACTCAGAGATATCCAGAGATTGTGGACCATGACTGGGGCTGAGGCGCTTAGCAGAAATATGGAGAGCAGGAGCAGCGGGCAATGGAACACAACGCCAAGGCTCGAAGATACCTAGCACCTGTCTATCTAGTGACTTTAGCAGATCTCGCTGGCTGCTAGACAATACGTTGAGCTCACGTCAAGATTCCCGAAGAAGCTTTGACTGACAGTACTTGCTTGTAGGAATCGTGCGACAATATCAAAGCACAATGGAGGAAGCAGAGCGGAGCCAAGGATTCAACCACAATTCTGGGTCTGCAATACCCAAACTGACCGATGGAATCCGAACCATCTTTGAACGTCATTGAACGCGGGAGATAGGAGCCCAACAGACCATGCTGTCGCTAAGCCGTCTAAAAGGGAGTGCTACCGTGGCGCACTAGGGCCCGGCATGCTACAGGAGCCTCATCAAAAGCTGCAGCCTCTATGCTCGCAAAATCGCACGAATGTATCGGCGGTCGCTTACAGTTCCCTCGATGCAGCCCACGCCTGCCTACGACACGATTCTTGTGCAGACACCGATCTGCGTAGCTTTGCATACCGATGGATTTTGTGCCGATGATAACCTTCACGCCGCTTACTGCTGCGGTTTGTCTGCAAGAAACCGCTGCTCATAATTGACGAACTCTCTCGTACCGTTACAAGGCTCCAAGTTGGATGTGGAAACGGGTCATTCTGGCGTGGCAACCAAGGACCATGGAGCCTCAGCTTCCGCATCCAGGCGCAGCACACTTTGATCAGCCGTGACATCAAGACCAGGTTCCTCGTGGAACATGTGTATATCTCTCGGGTGGCCCCGCTGCTTTCGCGCGCTACGGCATTCATACCGAGCTTGGAACGACACCTGAAAAGTAGTCTTCGTTGCGTGGAACCAACCTCAAGCGACAATCAATGAATAAGATTCGCTTGCTCGAGTCCGCTCAAGTCTACTGGCAATGATAAAGCGGGGAATGGACATCCTGCCCAAATTACCCAGACCGTACCATAAGATCTTCGCGCGAGTGGCAGATATATGATATGACAGTTTCGAATGTGCCGAGAAGCCTTGTCATGGCTGCTGTCCTCCGGCTCGACATCTTGCGCACGGCGAACGGAGAGAATCTCGGATTCTGCCAGTTATCTATCGTCGCTACGAAGTCCGGTGAATGTCTGGCAAGGTCAGGTCAAACATCTACGCGACCGTTGGTGGCGTGCGGAGTAATGATAGGACTGTAGGGGGCACGATGAAGTCAGTGCTCTTTCTGCAGCTGTCGAACACTATCTCAGAGCTCCACATACAATTTGCAGCATCTGCATGACCTTTATCGCTACTGCAAAATGGCGAGTAGAGAAGAGCTCGCAAGGATATCGATTAGTCGACCGAAGAACGCCGTAAACGAAGGAGCGAGCTTGAATGCATGCTTGTCAATACCCGCCATTGTGCAGTACTTTGCGTAGACACAACGCACGCTGGCTTCTAACAGCAGCGACCTACATGGTGCAACGCCAGCACATTGACCAATGCAAGAGCGAAACAGCCATCAATCTCGTATGGTACCCAATTTCGAAGACGCCATGGGCACACACTTGGCATTATGCGAGCACTGAGTCCTGGCCTACGATCTACATGTAGTCATGGTAGCGAATCAGTATGCAATACAGGAAGATGGAGGTCAGCAATTGTAGCTCTGATTCAAAAGCAACGACGAGGTCTGATCATCTAATTCTCTCCGATCGCTCGTGCATGTCTGGTTGTACAGACCCGCTATCTGTACCTCATCATGCAAGCATCGATTCTCCACCGCGGCCCGAAATTGTTAATCCTAGACGCCGGGTGTTGTTTCTCGGTCTGGTCCGATTGTACGAGCAGATCAAAGAACGTCATTGAGAGCATCCGTCTCTGATCAAACACTGCATGAAAGAACACTTCCCCACGTCTCCTCTTCGACTTAATCTAAGAGTCGGCAGTGGAACATCAAACAACTAGGCTCTCGGCACGTCAGCACGACCTTACTCGTCGATATCCTCCACTTCGACTGTCACACTTTGCTTGTCTCATTAGGCTGCTCGCAGTTCAAGTCCAATTTGCTGCTCTCATCGTGATGCAATGGTAAGCACGACCATTCAGGCATCAATGCGCACGCAGCTCAATGATTATGAGGCTTGCTGTCACTAGCAGGCAGGTAGCAGGTACCGAAAGTCCCAAATGGCATATATTGCCGTGATCTTGCCCTCGTGGTCCATGGCAGCATCGAACACAACGCACGCCTGCATCGTACATACTCGTACAGCGGTTACTTCAGGTTTTCAAAGCGCACAAGAATCTCAGCACGCCTGCCCGAGTAGATATAACCACAACGAGCAAGTTCACCACAATGGAAGACAAGCTATCCTTTGGTAGGCCAATGGCGGGCATCTTCCAACCTCGCGAGCATGCGAAGCAATCGCCAGCACGCAACCATTTCGTTGCGGCGACGGGAGTAAGTTATGATCGATGCTTTACAATGATCAGAGGCTGATGTGATTGTTAGGAATTTGTGGGAACGTTTATGTTCCTCTTCTTTGCATACCTAGGACACAGCATGTCTGTGGCAACGGCATCTGATACGAGCAGGATTGGCACCAACAGCAATTCAACCATCATTTACATCTCCATGAGCTATGGACTGTCGTTGCTCGTTACTGCCTGGGCACTCTATCGAGTATCAGGAGGCCTTTTCAATCCTGCTGTGACACTCGGCCTTGTTATCACAGGCCAGCTGCCCGCAGTCAGAGGTGCCATCTTCTTTCCCACACAGATTATAGGTGGCATCGCCGCAGCTGCAGTAGCAAGTGCAATCATTCCAGGAGACATAGCAGTCACCCAAACAACCCTTGCCAACGGCATGAACCAAGCGCAAGGAGTCTTTCTAGAAATGGTCAGTATCTAGCTCATGAGGTTTCGAACTGTTTTCTGACGTTCGATCAGTTCTTGACAGCCTACCTGGTCTTCGTCATCCTCATGCTGGCGGCCGAGAAGTCCAAAGCAACGTTCATCGCACCAATTGGCATCGGAATGGCCCTCTTCGTCGCGCAGATCGCAGGCGTCTACTATACCGGAGCTTCACTCAACCCAGCTCGCAGCTTCGGTCCATGTGTCGCTGCGGCAAAGTTTCAAGGATACCACTGGATCTACTGGATCGGACCCTTTCTCGGAGCCATTATTGCCGGCGGCTACTTCCACTTCGTCAAGTTCTTCAACTACTATGAAGCCAATCCCGGACAAGACAGCGCTGGAGGCGCTTTTGCCGATGACATCAATGTGTCTGTACGCGAGCGACAACGAATTCCAAGTTCTTCCACCGCCTAGAATTCTACAAACGTTCCTTTCCAACAGCACGCTGCTGTCCCGCAGTGGTGGTTTGCGGCATCGCCGTAGGATACACATCCGATGATCGAAGGAAGCGCCGGGGGGTTTGATGAACGGCGTAGATGGCTACTGTCAGCAAACCTGCTTCGGCTAGGACTTGCATACTTGTGTAATATAGGTATCTCTGGGAAGATGAATTCATCTTCAGTCTTCCATAATGAAAGCGCCATTCGTTGACGACATGAAGAAAGTTCTCCCGCAACAAAAACAATGGGAGGATTTCTGCACAAGTCCTGGCACAAGGTAGGCAACATCCTTGAACGGTGAACGCACCACAATCACGATACCTTAATAATGATGAAACGGTGGTCACCCTCGCCCATATAGGCTTTTGTGAAGACTGGTGTGAGTTTTGGTGAACCGCATCTCAAGGAGACTCTTCACAAGGACATGATACCATCACCTTTTCTAAAAAAAAACATCATAGGTACAGCAGACTTACACAGTGAACAACGATCTAACACAGTATTTCAACGCCAACACTTTCCACCCATTCTATCCTCCACACACACACACACACACACACACAAAACCCGCAACCACAACAATCAATCAATCAATCAACCACACAGATTCATTCCTCAACGCCAAAAAAAAATGCCAAATCCAAATTCAGGACCAAAACCCGGCTCCCAAGGCCCATGTCGCCCGCCGCCTTCGAATCCAGGTGGAGGAGGTAATAAGCCACCGAAGAAGGGTCGATAGAGCATTGGCGCAACGACTACTTCACGAATGAGACTGCAGAGACGAAGACTGGACCCGACCGAGGTCATTCATGGAGTGAGTTACCTTACTGCAATGAAGGAAGCATTAGGGGGGTGTAGGTAGTTGAAATCACTTTTTCGGAAAGAGCTAGCTAGCAAACTTTCTTGCACCAGTTTCCTTGAGATTCATGCTTTTGACTAGGAGGGTGTGCCTTGAGTGATCATGGATGAGATTATGGTGAGTGCTCCTCAAACAAAGAGTCTGCTCGATTAAGCTATTTCCACAGCAAGGCGTGATCTTAAAGTACTTGCTTCCCTTTGCGATTCACGTCTGCATTGGCGAGAGTTTCGCCGTCAGCAGCATTCAAGACGCATCATCGATTTCTCCGAGCCATCTCAACAGTGTTGAACTTGGGTCATCGGAAAATGACAACTGCTGTTGTATTCTTTTCCGATCGTCGCTGCACTTGATTCCGCCATTCTTGACCTTCTATGACTCCTATGGGCTCTGCATTTGTCTCTGATACTGATTAGTGTGGAACCCTCCGTGGGATTCCTGTCCAGAGGAGTGTTCAGTCCATGTCATTGACCCACTCTCCAGCTTCAGTCTCGGTTGTCTCCAAGTCGGGGTTAGTCGGCGGGCCATGCGAAGCTCCAGCGGCAGCTTGTGCGCTCGGTTGGCTGGGCCCATTGCCGTTCGCTCCTGGCGGATTTGGCGGAGCTGCGAATGGAGCAGGAGGACCAGGTGGGCCTAGGAAAGCGCTGAGCTGATTCATGATCGCATTGATTGCTGCTGGAGGTCCATTACCACCAGGTCCACCGCCAGCACCGATTGGCAATGTCACCACACCACCGTTTGGAAGACCAGGAATGTTCAGTAGGTTGCCAAGATCCATGTCCGAGTCGAACATGTCCCCTAGATTGCACTGTTCAACGAAGGTTGGCAATTGGGCCTCGATCTCTTCTCTGCTAGAAAGGCAGACGTAATATCCTCCTGAGGGTCAGCATAAAGCCATACTCATCTGCTAGCGATGTCTTACCTCGCTCATGGTCCGAGTCTCTACCCGGCGCTTTGTAATCTTTGCCAGTGTACTCCAGACACTTCTTTGTCGTATCTGGTGCGATATCACTCCCTTTTGGTTGTGCCTTCGAGATTTCTGGTCCTTCAGAAGCATCCTGGGCAATCAGATCTGGAGGTTCATCGTCGAGCTCATCTTCTTCCTCTGTCCAGTTACCGTCTTCGTTGTCTCCGAAAGGTCCAGTTCCGAAGAACGGATCGAGTGCCGGCTCTCCATCAGCCTTATCACTCTCCTCGAGCTGTGGGAGGAAGTAGACCTTTTGCATGCCTTGCTGCAAGAATTGAAGATGGAGATGATTGACCGCCGGAAGCTGGCCTACTGCCTTGAGGATGCTCACCCAACTTCCTCTTGTCAAGTCGATTGCATGGAAGGTCAACTTCTCGACTGAGGTAAGACGACAGATGATGGAGCCCAGAGTCTTCGCTTCGATACAGAGATTCTCGAGCGAAAGACTGGCCAGCAATTCGAGATCAAGCGATGCCGTGATCGCTTTGCAAATTGGACCGGTGCGCTCAAGATAGTCGAATTCGAGACGAGCTGAATGCGCCGCTTCCAGAACAGCGGAGAAAGACTTGGCATACTTGTATGCTCTCGCGTAGTCCTTTTCCGTATCGTTTCTTCTAGAGCGCAAAGACTGGCTTCGCAACTGGAGGGAGAAGCTCTCGAGGTTGGTGAAGCACTGTGCAAGCTTGTCAAGCACTTCTTGCTTGAGACGTAAATCAGAAGTGGGTGAGATTCCTGTCAAAAAGTCAGCTTCGCTTGGGTTGGGATGGCGAAAGCAACAGCTGGCTCAAGTGACTGCTTACCGTGCAACTGATTCTTGAAGTTGGTCTCGAGAGCACGAATGGATTCAATGCCACTGTTCGCGACTGCTGTCATGACGGTCTGGAAGACATGAGTCAACCAGGGGAAGTACTCGATGTTGACAGACTCGGTGATGGGTGCAAAAGATGGCGATTTGTTGGTGGTGCGCATGACCTTGTTATATCCGTAACACTCGGCGGTCTTGTTGGCGAGCGTGCTGAGCTGGTCGATGAATGTCAATGCCTTCAGGGACGGGAGTGATTTGAACGCGTCGGTCAACAGCTTGAGGTCACCTTTCGTCTTTCGCAGTCGTTCTTGATCATGCACATAATCGGTGTATGCTTCGCGCTGTCTGGTCGTCGGCTGCCAGGAACAGCAGCATGACGCGTGGGAGCAGTCTAGGGCGCGGCGAGGGAAGCTGGCGGTGATGAAGTAGACATGGCGCAAGTGCCGGCGCAACTTGTCGCTGGTCGAAATGTTCAGGAGACACGTGAGAGATGCAGTGGTGAACATGAAGCATTTCTCCTCGAAATACCTGATCCATGTCAGCACGAAAGGCCGCCACGCCGAGACTCTCTCTCGACGAGATGCTGCCTATTTACTCTTTTGCGAAGTCATACAAGACGCTCGCCTCGATGGCTTTGCAGGTGAGGCGTAGAGAGCCCAGGTCGTCCGAGCCGAGCTTGACGGCGATGTTTGCCAGCAATTCTTCAGGCAGACTCGCCAACATCGAGTTCGCGTTCACGCCGGCGGTGGGCGCAGGCAGCGGCACTGATCCTGATCCTGATCCTGATCCTGATCCTGATCCTGATCCTGATCCTGACCCTGATCCCGATGCTGTCGCCGGCGCCATGGTCGACACGTGCGCGTTTGCAGTGTCAGGATGTCGGGTGTTTTCCTCTGGACGAGCGTGTCTGTCACGAGCGAGTTCGCTTAAAGTGGCGGTCTTGCCCAACAAAGTCACAAGTGACAGCACGGAGTCCACTGCGTCACGACAGCTCTCATGTATGCATACCAACGATGCTTTCTGATGAAGGTCGACACTCGATATCACAAGCTGATGACACGCCATACGGCCCTTCATACATTATACAATGAGATATATTTAGATAGATGCCTTGGTGCCTTGGCGCTTCCGTTTGTGGACTGGCGAATCAAAGCCTGGTATCGTAGCCACAGGTGGCAGTGGCAGAATGTGGCACCGAGGCACAGTTGGACTGCTATGAGAGTGCTGCCAGATCGATAAAATATTCCACAGCCTTCGCGGCTACGGAGAATTGAGTCCCTTGTTGCTACGCACTCTCTGTTTCACATTATTATCGTTTCGCGTGGCTCCGCAATGAACATACCTCTGTAGAGAGTCGGTCATCAGTCTTCGCCATCATCAGCCGCGTCAGCGTCAGCGACCAGGCCAACTCACCACCGCGTTACCAAGCCTACCAACTCTCAGCTCGCCTCGCCTCGCCTCGCCTGTTCGCAGCTGCCGTTCCGATCCGCCCTTCTCTTCCAATCTCGCTCGACTTCTGCATCGCTTTGCGCACGCCCAACCACTGATAGTACGTTCCAAGTTCGTTTGGAGCGGAAACGCCCATGCGACAGAGACCTGCACGACAGCGCATCGGTGCTGAATCGCCATGCTGCTTCCCGAGCACCAACACGTCCATGTCCGAAGTTTGGGGCCGCGTCAAACCAATACAAGCACCAGCGAGCAGAATGCCGGCGCTGGTGGTAGCGGTGGCACGCAGACCGTCATCATTATCGTAGGTGGTCGGGTGTACTGACAATGCCACAGCAACACACACTGACGAGTATTCAAACAGGTCGTTGTCGCGATAGTGGCGGTGCTTCTACTGGCGACTGGGTCGTTCATGATCCTCCGGAGATTGCGAAAACGGCACGAGAATCCCAAATATGTACCAACGCAACTTCTCAAGAAGAAGTGGAGAGCGTGGCATCCAAGGCAATTCTCTGCATCGTCAAAAGGCCAGTATAGCGCCAGACTACAAGACACACCGTCGATACCACCACGGCCCTTGCCAAGCGAAATCAGGAGCGCCCACGCAAGCCGACAGGATCTCCCAGATTTAGAAAGAGCACAGGCTGAGATGCTCGCGAATAGTGATAGCGTGGAAAGGCGTACAAGCGTGCGGTCAGTCATGACCCTGCCCGCTTACTCGCATTCAGTACGAGAGAACGAGCAAGTTCTAGGAAGGGAAGGCGAACGAGATGGCATAGACGTGGTTGTAGAAATGCCGGAAACAGAACAGGACGAAGAAAATCGACGAGAGGAAGAGATGGAGAGCTTGTATCAGATACGACTGCAGCGCAGACAAGAGGTCGCAGAACGAGAAGAGCGCAGAAGACGCAGACATGATGCCAGAGCCAGAGGTGACTTTGCGGAGGCCGAAAGAATAAGACGGGAAGGAAGAGACGCGACTGCACGAAGAGAAAGAGAAGGCGCAGCGGCTATGATTGCAGAGCACCAGGCTGCGATGGCTAGCAGAGATCGCCGGGTGAGCAGCGTTAGTTACGCTGAACTCGGCGTTGCAAGACATGATGGTACAAGGATACGAGCGAACTCGAACGACTCGGACAGCAGGCCGCTCCTGGACTCTGCCGCGAGTATCAATGGAGCTAGTCTGAGACCATGGTCAACACAAGAGAGCATGCCGTACTCTCATCACCGAAATCGGTCACAGATATCGCAAAATGGCTCGATGATGTCCACCGCATTAGACGGAGATCCGGACTTTGTTGATCTGGCAGAGAGGCCGCCGTTTGGTCGGGCGGGAAGCGATTTCGAGGTGGTTACGCTGAACCAGGGCGGACATTCTCGCAATAATTCTGCAGCTCACACACCTATCGGCGGGCGGAGCAGAGCCTCGACAACTTCCTCGCGCAATGGCGCGGTGCTACCATCCGTTGACACTTCAGTAAACGTCAGTGGTGATCTTGGTGAGAGACACATCCCAAGCGCCGATCCACCTAGCTATGATGGCGAGGGGTTTGAAGATGCACCACCATACGAATCGCCTACTTCCGCTCGCGCGCCGCAGATCCAGACTTCTTCTGCTTCGTCACCAGATCAATCCGGGTCCGAACAGACGTCGTCAGCAAGCGGCGCACCTCAGTTGATGCCAATTAGCCGCCTGCCGTCTATACGAATTGCGGAAGCCACGCCCGTCGATCCAAAAAGACCGAATTTCCCAGAAACGTTGCGAGAAACGTCAGCCGAGTATCGGCCAGAGGCGTGATGGTGTTGAAGCCGTATACACATTTCGAGTTGCGAACTAGCGAGCATTTGAGCGTTCAGGAGTAGGCCCTGGAATGGCGTCACGAGATCCAAGATTTAACGAAAGCGATTTGTATGTAAGATCTTAATGATAGGAATGTACGTATGCGTACGGATCACCACTGCTCCGTCGGGGCCTCGTCTCGTGCCAGGATTGGGACACGACCCCCAGCTTCGCACACCTCTTCACTTGCGCGCGACCGGATTTAGCCGGAATACTCAACCGAGAATGCGTCTACATCTACAGCAGTAAGAAGCTGCCTGAGTCTACAAAATGCTTGTCTGGACTATCTTTCGTCTGCTCTGGCTTGACGACCTTTCTCACGAAATTGGATGATGATGTCTACAGCACGCATCGCCGAAGCTAACCAGCCATTTCCTCCGCACGCCTTCTCAACCAACCCATTGAAAGCTAGAGATGACATAGCTGCTGCATGCGCATCTCTCCTCGATCCACTGGAGCCAGGCTTCTCCAAAAATCGTGCACTGGTTCGGGTAGGCGGCAGCGGGACCAGGTTCGATGAGACGGCAGCGCAAATCGAAGGCTTCGCAAGACCATTATGGGGCCTTGCGCCACTGCTCGCTGGAGGCTTCGACTATGGAAAAACACACTTGTGGACCGAGGGTCTGGCTGCTGGTACAGATCCCAGCGGTTCGGAGTTCTGGGGCAATATGCAGGACCTCGATCAACGCATGGTAGAGGCATGTCCACTTGGCTTCACACTCGCCGTCGCGGGTCAGAAATTCTGGGATCCATTGACTATGCAGCAGAAGCAGAATCTTTCCAGCTGGATTGGCTCGATGAATGATAAGGAGATGCCAAACACGAATTGGCTCTGGTTTCGTGTCTTCGCAAATTTGGGGCTACGAGCGAATGGAGCTCCATATTCTCATGAGAGGATCGAAGCTGATGTGGCCCATCTCGAGACATTCCATCGAGGCGAAGGCTGGTCTAATGACGGGCCTGAGGGCTACACCCAAATGGATTATTACAGCGGCTCATTCGCTATTCAGTATCTGCAACTACTCTACTCAAAGCTCGCCGCAGACTTTGATCCACAGCGTGCTCAAAGGTTTAGGCACCGGGCGAAGCAATTTGCTCTGGATTTCATTCACTACCAAGACCCAGATGGCCATTCGATACCATTCGGCCGAAGCTTGACGTATCGCTTCGCGACCATTGCGTTCTGGTCGGCATTTGCGTACGCGGATGTAGACCCACCTGCACCATTGACATGGGGAGTTATCAAAGGCCTTGTTCTTCGAAACCTTCGTTGGTGGAGTCACAAGCCTCATATCTTTCAGCGCATGTCTCTACAAACGTATCGGATCGGAAACACATTGCTAACCTCTTGCTTTCTTTCTAGCCAATGGCATGCTCAATATTGGGTATACATATCCAAATTACTATTTGGCCGAAAACTACAATTCTCCAGGCTCGCCATACTGGTGTATGCTGGCCTTTGCAGCACTTGCGCAGCCCGAATCACACCCCTTCTGGTCGAGCGCAGAAGAGGCTCATCCTTTCACACACTCACCCAGTCCGCTGCCAGCTATCAAAGCATTGGAGATCCCAAAACATATTCTGGTACATCAAGGCGGACACACCTTTCTCCTCAGTAGCGGCCAGAAGTGTCACTACCCTCTCAAAGCAACGCAGGCTAAATACGGTCACTTTGCATACAGTGCCAGCTTTGGCTACTCCGTCCCGACTGGAGGTTACACGTTGGAACAGTTTGTTCCCGAAAGTGCTTTAGCGTTGAGTGACGATGATGGAGAGACATGGAAGCTGAGACGTGAGGTGGAAGATGCTGTGATTCTCGAGAAAGAAGGCCAGCCCGGACTATTATTCTCCACGATGCATCCGTGGAAGGACGTCGAGGTCAAAACTTGGCTCATGCCGCCCACCGATCAAGCCCCGAATTGGCACATTCGCATCCATCGGATCGTGACAAGCCGGGCTTTGCGGAGTGCCGAAGGTGGATTTGCGATCGCTGGAACACGAGAGCTCGATGGCAGAATCCTCACGGAACAGACTCTGGAGTCTCCAAATGAAGGCACGGCCGCATTTGGCAAGACTGCTTTAATTCTGTCCCGTGCCGGAGCTTCTGGAGTCGTTGAGCTACTATGGAATGACGGTCGGACAGGTGGCATTTGTCACGTTGATGCAAACAGCAATCTCATTGAGCCCAGGACGCTCTTGCCGGTACTTTATGCCGACCTTGAAGCTGGACCGACGCCAATGTGGTTTGCTACCGCAGTCTTTGCGATGCCGTCGACGGTTTCGGATTGGCAAGATAAGTGGAAGACGGGATGGCAGGCAATCCCAGAAGTACCGCAGTGGGTTTTTGACATGATGAAAACTGACGATGTCAAATAATGGTGGGAGATTTGAACGGCGTTGGGTGGAGATGATGCGAGGATTAATGTATGGCGTCAGAAGCCTTTAGCCATGGCAAATGTCTCTCAAGGTCCAGGTCAGGTTCGCCTTCGTTGAAACGTGGTCCATTGTCACAGAAGCTACACGGTCTGCCACTCATGTCACTGCTGTCGATAGTGTGGCTCATCATTCCTATGTCATTCCCAATAGGATGTGGTGCAAAAAGTTCTTTCATGGAATTCTGGCTGCAACTTATTCAGTTTCTCGACACTACAATCCGTCCAGCTCATGCCGAATCCCATCATTTCTTGCTTGGCGTCATGGAGGTCATCGACGAGTATGCTGCGAGGGGCGCAGGTACTCACTCTCGAGTTGCCTTTTGCGAGTCGTGGAGGTCTGCTCCGAGCAAGGCGGCGAGTATCGTGCGTCTTGGAAGAACTCGGGACCCGTGCGTCAGTGCTCTTGAATATGTTAGGATCAGTGCTGCTCTCCTTGCTTAGGGGACTTACACATATGCTTCTACTTGCAAGAAAGGATGGTCAATGTTTCCTCTGCTGGTTCTAAATTTCGAGTCTCCAGAATTGCCAAATCCTGCAATCGATTCGCTCAGGATGGCGACCTGCGCGAAACCTCGGCATATAGATGGTAACCCATGCTTCTTCATCTCAGATTCGCCTGGATCATCTATTCTATTCATCGTCATGCCAGCGTAGTAACTTCAGAGCCATCTATGCACCTCTCTTCCCTAGAGCTGCACTCCTCGCCACAATTGTCATGTTCTCAATCCTGAAATAGGAATCCGGCTGCATACTCAACATTGCCCCCCGTTGAGTTGAGAGCCGCAATTGCTTGCTGCTCGTTAAACCCCAAGTCTTTCAAAGTCTGAATGCTCTCGGCAGGGAAATTGTGCGCTGGTCTAGGTAATGCCTGCGGGTTCGGAGCACCCATCCCATACGGCCTGATCGGTATCTGCGGAGGAACTGCGGTCTGAACCGGCAGAGGAGTTCTAATCGTCCTTGCCATATTTGCCGCCCACTCCCAAGGTCGAGCATGATTTCCGGGCAAAGAATTGAAGTACTCCCAGCCCATGACGCCTCCGAAAGTAGGATACTTTTGACGAAGTGCTCTGAGCACAGGCTCTTGTCGAGGCCATTCCACATGCCCTGGTCCGTTAGCAGGATTCGTCATGAGACCCATCACGACTTTACTGGGGTTCCATCCCATGCTCACGATGGCATCGTACCACGCCGTGGAAGATGCGTCACCCCAGCCGCAATAGAATTGAGTATTATACCATGCAATCTCATGGCCTCGCATCTGCTCTAGAAGTCTGTAGTCGAATGCCGGTCCGGACAGGTGTGGTTGATTAGGCAGTAAAGCTGTCGCCACTGGTGCTAAAGTGATAATGAAGTGCGGTCCAAAATCAGCTCGCAGACGGTCTATGAGTCTTATTGTACCTGGTAGACTTGTAGGCTCCTCGATATCGAGATCCAAACCATCCAGGCGGTGATGCCGTATCATGTCTCGGAGGGGCACGTAATAAGACTCGAACCTTTCCAGGTCATCTCCATCGAGACGTTCGTAAGAGCCTTTCGCGAATCCGCCGAGCATTCCCAAGATCTTGACTCCGCTCGCTTGAAGCCATGCGACTTCACTCCAGAGGGTATTGAACTTCTCATGGTTGGGCGGGTTGTCGTTGAGAGTAATGTTGCCGGCAGGGTCGTTCAGATGAATTGCTGCTATAATGACGTGCGTCACCCCGGTCGAGTTTGTGATAAGAGGGAGCAGAGAGACTGGCGGCCCGTCATTCGGGCCATGATGAGTCTGGTGGTATACAATCACTTTTGGTCCCTCACCAAGAGGCAAGAGTGATGTTGACATGGCATTGATGAGGCCAAGAGATGTGGTTGCGCGAGCTTTGACTTTGCGGAAGCGGAGGGGTGAGGTCGGAGGCACTCAAGCCGAGCACCGACCGGGACTCGATTGAGCAGTCGACCGGTGCCGGTGCCTTCTCCTGCGCGTTCGGTGCCGAAGCTGTGCCTTACAAGGCCTACATTGGGGATTTGCATCGAAATGGGAGCAAACCATTCAGCTTCACTGGCACTGCGGTCATGGTTGAAGAGTTGGTTCTAAGTCTGGCTCAACTCGCAGTCCACAAAACGGGTTGCCCACATAATCCAGGCCACAGAGCCCAGATATGGCTACATACATACATACATAGAGGGTATTTGTTAGTGCTCGTGCTCTGCAGGCCAAAATCTGCAGATTCGGCTCCATTCCCCGATCAGCCTCCACCAAATCTTATTTTTGGCTCTCAGATCTGCACGAACGACTTCAGCTCCTGCTCGGAACGCTAAGTTAGCGAGGAGCTTTCGGACAATGCGGTGAAGGAGCTGGATCTGTTCGTCGACCTCAAGGCAAGCCTGCTGCCTTTCTTTGCAGAGTCTGTTCGGTTCGGCAGCATGAATTATTGGCGCAGGATTTCGAGAAGCCGAGCATGACAGCGGCTGTGAACGCTGCCAACGCCTCCGGGTGCGACGTTGCGTAGGCTGCACGCGTTCCACATGAGTCGGGGAACGGCCCCAAATGGCCCCTGACCGATAACATTATCTGGCGGTGTTCCCAGCTTTACTCAGTAGATATGATCGTCTCTGCCTCCTTCTCGTTCCCTCTCCCTCTCCCTCCTCCCTCTCCTCGACCAACAAGAACTTTGACGCGCTCGAATCATCATGGCTCCCGCATCTGCCGATGGCCTCAAGGTCATCATTCTTGGAGGCGGTATTGCTGGCCTCACGACTGCTTTGGCGCTCACCAAGTTCGCTCCAAAGGGACAAGTGCCCAAGATCGAAATCTTCGAGATCCGCCCCGAGCCAGCGACGATTGGAGGTGCTGTGAACCTCACACCAAATGCCCTCCGCATGCTCGACCATCTTGGTGCTTTGCCCATCATCCGACAGCGAAACTACGGCAAAGACATCGATTACCTGGAGGTCTTTGATATCTACTCTGGAAAGCTTGCCGAGTCCGATTTCCGCGGACCAGAAGGCAAGGGCATTGGGAACCCACCATACAAGGCACTACGAATCACTCGTGGCGATGCCCTGAAGGGTGTGCTCGCGGCGGTGGAGCAGCAAGAGAATATCACCATGACCTGCGGAAAGCGCACGGTGAAGATTGAGGAAACTGCAGACAAAGTCACAATCCACTTCGAAGATGGCGGATCAGCTTCTGCCGAACTTCTGATGGGTTGCGATGGGATTCACTCGGTGACGAGATTGAAGCACGTGGAACCAGAGCGGACGGCTACTTACTCTGGTGTTGCCAACGCATTTGGATTTGCACCTATTGAGCCAGACTTCAAGGTCCACTTCGAGTGCACTGCGATCAACTTTGCTCGACGAGGCATGCTTTTGTCCAGCTACCACTCCTCAACGGCCGATTCTGTATACGTTGGCGGACTGATGCAGGTGCCCGACGTTGGATCTCGAGATGGATGGAAGGCGGTGGGAGGAGAGGCTGAGAAGACGAGAGCACAGCTTCTCGACAGATTTGGAGATGCAAAGATCCCTTGCATCGTTCCGCTCATCAAGAAGGCTCAAGACTTCTTCCTCTGGCCAGTGTACACATTGAGCAAGGATGGCAAGTGGTCGACCGACAGAGTCATGCTCCTTGGTGATGCTGCAGTAAGTTCAGCCAACCTATGCCTTTCACGACATGCACACGCTAAACCTGATTTCAGCACGCAATGCCACCACAAGGCGAGAGTACGGGCATCGTTTTCGAAGACACAGTTCTCTTCTCCCGCTTCCTTACCCGATGGATCGAGAAGGGCAGGACTACACCAATGAAAGAGGCATTCGAGGCATATGAGAAGTTCAGAAAGCCACGTATCGCGAGCGCATTTGAGGAATCGAAGAATGTCGTCAGCACCGTCTCTGATGCCGGCTGGTTGGGACACACTATCAAGACATTCATTATTCCATGGTATCTGTGGTTCTCCAGGACCGGCCGCGAGAAGCATTTCATTGAGGATGTCACCACAACAGATATCGGATACTAGTCGTGAAAATATGGGCAAGGGCCAGACAGGGCAGGGCAACGCAGGGCGGTATTTTGCATGCAGCTCGCTTGTGAATTTGGGCAACGCAATGCATTTTGGATGGCGCGAGGATACCTACCAGTGATGATAGATCAAGTAGGATTGCGGGTTGCTTGCAAGAAATGCACAATCTTTTGGGAAGTCATGATCATTTCTCACGTCGAGTTCCGAGGAGCAAATGTCACGTACTCTCGCGGGTATGAAGAATTTCGAGGAGACACGCTGGCTGCAGTGGTCATCACATTTTGCATCTCAAGACCAGAATCACTTGCCCGTCCAGACTACCTAATTCACAGAAATTGGCAACGAAGCCTGTCGTTTTATTTCGGTGACGACACAACGCGCTTCTCGCGTGGGTTGGCGGGCATCCGTCCGTTCCGTTACATAAAAGTGGTTGTCATGTGGGTAACGTGGTGGCGTGGTAGCAAAGCATGTTTAAGGCTAGTAACAGGAGGTGACGATCGCAATCATACTCACTTGGATGGAGGTACACAATGAGATGTCTGAAGGGATGGCACAATGGTGTTCATCATTGACAATAGTAAATTCTCGACATAAGTAGGCCATCTATCAGACCAATCCTCGTAGCGGTACTGTGCAACTCATGATCCCGCGGCTTGTCGACATGCAATATAAAGGTTGATGAGAAACCAGAAATTTTACGAGACCCAATTACCATGCTGTCATTTCCATCAAGAAGCAACGAGGACTCTATGCTGGGCAGTTGGCTGGCTTGAAGACGCCAAGGTCAACGAGCCATGCACCGCTGTTGAACTCGGAGTAGACGGTCTTGATGAGCCACTTGCGGTTCTCGTAGACAGTCTCGAGGACAATGATACCACGGACTGCCTGTGGTGCACCTGCCTGTACGGTAGTCATCCATCGGAGGGTGACGGTATCGCAGTTGTGCCTGGGAAGTTGTTAGAAGTGAATTTGAATTCCACTGCCATGCAATATTGCCCTACCAGACGTTAAGCTGCTTGAATGGAATGTTTGGCTGGGAACCCTGGCCAGCCTCGAAGGCGTCGCGGTTGGTGAAGGTGGCAGCTCCGAGCTGTAGCTCATTAGCATGCTGTCCATTGTACATGTACATGTCTCAAGCTCTCGAACTTACAGTGGCTGGGCCAGAAGTGCAGCCGCTGTTGATCAACTCGCTGACGGAGTCAGAGTAGTCTTGGAAGTCGGCAGTGAGGTAGGCATTGGCGCTGGAGTTGGAGTAGTTGGAGATGAGCTCGTTGAAGTGGTTTGCGACGGTCTGGGCATCGTTGTCGCTCATGCAGACAGCGCCACGGCCATTCCACCAGGATGGGCGCTTTCCAGAGCCCCAACCACCATAACCTCCATTTGGCGTGGCGAGAGCGGTAATAGCGAGGGAGGCAGTGGCCAAGATGGTAGTGAAAGCGTACATCTTCGAAGTGGTTACTTGGTCTCGGACTAGAGAATTAAAGAATGTAAAAAAGCGAGTGGCTTCTAGCGATGACCGGTACTCTCGAGGTTGGTAGATGTGCAATGAGAGGGGAAGGCGTCTCGAGAGCAGGCAAGATGCTCTTTATACGAGCCGAGCAGAGGGGATTTGGGTCGATAGCCTGCCGGTGCCTTACCTGACGTTGGCCAGTGCATGGAACCAGACTGCAACATGAATCGGGAGTGTGACTGGAAGGCGAGGTGCGTTCGTGACAAGCGCCATCGCCATGCAGCCGGAATTGAAAGGATTGTGATGAAGGCCGAGCAGACGGCGAGACGGCGTACTGCTAAAAATGGCCAAAATGGGGACACGGGCGTGATGCAGAGCGCAGGCGACGAAGCAAGATGCCCACTTCTGTCCGGATGCGGCGAGGAGGATTGCGGGAAGAGGGTGAAGTGAGTCGTCTGAGTTGTCGCTTGTGGAGGAGCTGGCAGGGGTAAGGCGGCTCAAGATTTAGCTTGACAAAAGCCTTGGCCGCTTGACCGTCTTGGTGTCTCGTCGCGATCGACCTCACTCATCACTCACTCATCATCACTCACTCATCAGCCCACGCCGGGCACGCCCTACACCACCCCCGCAGCGCCGCCACCAGTCAGTTACAGATATGTCTGCCAGCACATGAAGATGACAGCGAGAGCACACCTGGAAGAATGCTCCATGGCACGTGTCAGCCGCAATACGGACGCACGCTGCATAGTCGAGATGAGTGGCTGCTCCCGCGGAGTCCTGACATCGTACGGTACTTCATTCGCCGGTGGAGAAGACATCGCACGCGCGCAGCACACATCCAACCGTTCGTCAGGAGCTTCAATCAAACTTGAATAACTTAATTGCTGGTGAAACTGCTCCTTCTGCAGCAGATTTGCAACACTATCTCCAACGCATGTTGATGGAGACCCGTTGACAAGCCGTCTCAAGACTGCTTGGCTGAGGCTGAGCAATCCCGGCAAGCGAAACCTTCGCCAGTGTGCCTGTACAATTCTGCGTGGTGTGCTGCAGCCATCGTCATCGGCGCAGCAGCTCATCAATCATGCGAACTATACACTGTCAATGCATAAAAGCTGCAGTGAGAGCTGCAATGTAACCACAACAGCATGCAAGATCTGCTGGCTGTTTGCATGTCAGCACTACTGTATCGCTACCTGCTGGAAGGATATCACAAGCAGTTGAGCGAAATCCTGAAAGCGCTAAGTTACCGAACGCGATCGATGTTTTGCCTGCACGAATCCTTTCGAATTTCCTTGATTCGCTGCTGCAGAAAAGCTACTTCAGGAACTGCACCAGAAAACGCCACCTCCCCTGTCTTCCCGACGTCCCGTCCGCCTCGCTCACACATGGCTGCCGCCTGCGATCAATGCCGGCAAGGCAGTCCGTCATCAAAAGGAGGTCGATCAACACTGTCCATCATTTCTGCACTGCTGTATGCATTCGAGCCTTTTCCGTACTGTTCAACACTCAGCTGCTTTGCTGTGTAGCTGAAATAGTGTCCTGGCCTGGACCACGAATGTTTCGAAGGATTGCAATGTCAACGAAGCAACCAAATAATACGAGAGTCTTCAACTGCGGACATGACCCCGTGCCCAGACAACATTCCTGAAGCATGAAAATTGTCCTTGCTCAGCAGGAGGCCTGATGAAAGCGACAGCACAATGCGGCCAGAACCGAATAATGTCTCAGCCCAGCACACACTTCAAAATTGTTCTTCATGTCAGCTGCCCCTGTTCGCAGTGACTACACCAGCATGGTTCAATGCAGACATCTCCAGTCAGTAAATACGCTAGAACTCTCGAGAGCTGGAGGAAGCGGACAAGGCTATCAATTCTCACGTTCTATCTAACGAAAGGTCTACTGGAGCGCACCGCTCATCTCATACTCTTCACCGCCGTCACCTTGGTCCGCGTCAGTCACAAAGTCATCATCAAAGTCACCCGAGCGATAATCAATCCGCCCCTCGTCCGCAGCCAGATCTTGCCCTACGGGATCATCGTATTCGTCTATTTCATCGATCTCGGTCTCTTCAGCGATAGTGTCCAGTGTTGGCCGGTTTTGAGCAGTTGCTCTCCTCCTCCCTCGCCTCCGTGGGACAGGTTCGGCATACTCTTCCTCCTGTAAGGCAGCCGCAAGCGCTGCATCATTATCTGTATTGGATGTGTCATTCTGAGTGACCTCTCCGCCGGCATCAGCTGTGTCTCCGCCGCCACCAAAGAACTCCTCTCGCCTATCCGTATTTACGCTCGCGTGCAACTTTGGTCTGTAGCGCAGTGGATCGGAAACCGAAAGCCCACTTGATCGGGAAACTCTTACTTGCCCAGGACCACGCCGTGGCATCGTAGGAGGAGATGCCGCGGGACCACGCGGTGCCGCTCTCGCGGGCTTTGGACGCGATGGCGCTGCTGGACGCAATGCAGCTCTCGCCGCTTCTGCAGCTTCTCGTTCTCTCCTCCTGGCTTGAGCCCATGCCAGACTTCCGTAGCCGATAGTCGGCCGTGTCGTACTTGTACCAGGCTTGAAGTATCCTCGGGAGCCCAGATGGTTTTGAGTAGCCTCGTTGTCCTCATTTCGTTGTCTCCACGTCTTGAAACCAGGTCGATCTGTTGTGGTCTGAGGTACTGTTGGCAGAGGTTGAGCGCCGCTGGTGTACAGATCTTCTTCGTCGTCGCCCAAGAAGGGCATAGCCTTTGGCAACGCTGGCGCAACCTTCTTAAGAATGCCTTTTAATCCTGGCCCTTTCTTTGCACCAGGTTTCTGCCAAGGTTTGCATCCGGCGTCGAGCTTCCTCCATCTATCCCATTTCGTTGACACGAAGTGCAAAGCTTCACTAATGCTGAATCTCTTAGCAGGATCGAAGATGAGTAGCTTCTCGAGACACACTCGCAGACTCAAGCTGTAAGACTGTGGAAACATATGTGCTTGCCATCGGTCCTTGCCTTCCCGCGCCAGTTCCAGCGAGCGCATCGCAAACCCACGAGCTTTGCTATATGGCTCATAGACCTCCTCTCTACTTTCTGGAACGTAGGCGCCACCCATCAGGGCTACCACGACAGCACCGATCGACCAAAGGTCGGATCTGCCTCCGAAAGGCTCGCTTGCTTCGTCCTCTAGACCACGTTGGTCCAAAAACCTCAACATGCTGCGAGGAGACAAGTTCAGGACCTCAGGATCCCGGCTGATATACCAGGAGAGCTCTGGAGCCTCGAAATCCTCCTGACCTTGGCCTTCGGGCGCTTTGAAAAGATTGATATTCTGTCGACGTTCGAGGCTATTCCGCTCGTGAAGCAGTCTGCAGCGTGTGAAGTTTCCCAACTTCACTTGTCCATAGACCTGTCCTTCGCGTGGAGCGGTCAGGAAAATTGTGTCTGGATTGATGTTATTATGAACGATGGGAGTCCAGTTGGGTTCTTCCATGGCCCATGGATCAACTTCGGTTCGTCCTTCATGCAGCCACAGTACAGCTCGCAACAGAGAAGTGAGGACGTGCCAAACGAAAGGCTCCTCGACGCCTGCAGGAGTTTGAGCAAGGATTCGGCCGATCGTGTTGGGCTTCCCATCGCAATACTCCCACGCTTCCCAGTGCGTTGGGCCCCTTTCGGCTCCAGTCTTGTCGCCTAGCGTCGTGAAGTCGAGCAGTCGTACCAAATATTGGTTCTGAAGCTTTCTATACATGCTGTAAATGGCCTCCCAATCCACCTCGCCTGGCTTCTCTGCTAACTCCTTGGCGACAGCTCGAACAAGGTTATTGTTCCTGTCTCGGACGTTCACGAACCATTCCCTTTGGCGGTCTTCTCGCCATGGGGATGATGGTCCTTCGTCCAGAGTGATTCTTGCTCTTTTGGAAGGCCTGAAGCCTTTGCCGGGTCCAGGCACTAGATTGCTCTCAGCCAGCCTTTTCTTGCTTGGATTGAGAAGAGCAGTGAGCTTGGGCGGCGAAGCTGGGAACGCGCCTGGGAGGTTTTTATTTGGTCGGCCATTCCCAGCCTTGGCATTCCTCAGTCGTTGCTTCAGTGGGGGTGTTGGCGGAGGCGACAGGCTTGGTAACCTGTATTCGACCATATTTGCTGCTTTTCCTGCTTTTGATTTGTGCGAAGTAATGAGAAAGGGCCGTGATGAGAAAGGGCATTGGGGAGAAGATGTGCAGCTGCTGATACACAAAGAAAAGCCATACCTGCTCCGCTTCCGGCGATGATATTGGACTTACAAAGACTGCTTTCTCAATATCCAGCTCTTCTCCTTTGACTTCTCACAATGCCTAGCATCGTGGGAGTTCTGCTTCCTTGGTGTCGTGTAAACGGGACTTCTACTCTGTGTAGACTGGTCGCCCAGTCGGTAGATGTGCAGATTGGCGACTTGAATATTCACAGCAGGTCCTCATGAGCGAGCAACACATCTCAGCGAGATAGCTATCTCCCTACCGCTGTTGTAAAGCATTGAACAGCATCATCTCTGGAAGAGAGACTGGCGTGTTGGCCAGCAATGGGTTCCCACTGCGGCAGCAACGATTGGGCACACGCAGAGCAAGATGACATGCTCACCAACCGTCTGGGATGCAGTCGAAAATACGACATGTTTCATCAGTAAATTGAGTCGATGAATGTCAAGACTCAAAGATCAAATCACAGAGGTAGACGTAGACATCCGTTGCTACCGAAGTGCTTGGGCCAAGACTGCCAAGACTTTCCGAAAGGAAGGTCGGGCGAGCAAGCAAGCCAAACACCAAACACGTACGCCAATCTTCACGTGTGACGCAACGAATGGAAAAAGTGCATCGTGTTCCTGACTCTTATCTGTCGCGTCCCTAATAATGTGTCGGCCTCCGAGAGAAGCTATCGCACGCTGTGATACGCCCGGAAAACTACGTTCACGCCGACGCCGACGTCTCACACCGCCAGCTCAACCATGATGGATGAGTTGCTAGCACCTTCTGTGGGAATGCCGTAGTGAAGCCATCCTGCATGCCTAGGCAAGTGTGTGCTGCTTCCCGTACGTTATTCACAGCAGCCAAGTCATTCTTTGTTTCTGATTGTGTCACCATCATAACCCCATACATCCTAATCTACCAGCTCAACCACAACCTAGCAAACAACAATCGCCGATAAGATTCCCATTGCAAGATTCCTCGATAAAATATACATCACAGATATCAAGAGCCATCCCGCCCATCGTCGACTTCTGCTCACACCAAAAATGGCACCCACGATCTACTGCGTGAGACACGCTCAAGGCTATCACAATCTCTGCGTGGAAAATCACCACATGCCAGATCCAGACCTGACCGAACTTGGAGAAGAGCAATGCCGTAACCTCCAAAAAAACTTCCCCCACCACGACAAGATCGACCTAATCGTAGCCTCACCCATACGGCGAACCCTGCACACAGCGCTCCTGAGCTTCCACGACACAATCCAGCGCAAAGGCCTCAAAGTCATCGCCTTGTCAGAACTCCAGGAAACTTCCGACCTCCCCTGCGACACGGGCTCGGAAAAATCCAAGCTCGAAAAAGAATTCGCCAACCAACCCGTCGACCTTTCCCTCGTCCCCGATGGCTGGAACTGCAAGCGAGGAAAATGGTCACCCACATCCCAAGCAATCCAAGCCCGAGCACGCCAAGCACGCCAATGGCTCAAAAGCCGTGAAGAGAAGAACATCGTCGTCGTCACACACGGAGGCTTCCTACACTACTTCACAAAAGATTGGGATGCTTTTGAACAAAGCGCGGGCACCGGGTGGCAGAATACGGAGTTTCGGTGGTTCTATTTCAAGCAGGAACATGACGAGAAGGATGAGGAAGCTGATGTGGAGGAGTGGCCGGAAAGTAAGGTGAGGAGGAGGGGACGGGGACAACAGGATCGGGAGGAAGTAAGTAATTTGCAGAGGACTGCGGCGGCGGGTGAGAATGGTAGTAGTGCATCGACGTCGACGAGACAGGCTGCTATGGCTATTAATGCGCAGGCGGTGGAGGAGAGACCACATGTTATTCAGGCCAAGGTATAGCGATGAGCATATGTTTTGGCTCAAGGGCTGATGCTTGATACCGTAGCTAAAGGCGCTGGAGGATAAATGGAAGGACAATCTGCGTAAGGCCAAAGCGTGAGTCCAAGCAATCAATCATGCTCTGTGATGGTGAAGGAAGGAAGCGCGCAGGCTAAGCGTATGGGAAGGAGCTACGAACGCTTGCTTGAGGGGAGTTTTCCTGGGAAGGTATAACATAGCGCTGGGAGGTGACCTGGGAGCATGGAGCATAGAATGAGACATGATAGATGATAGACAGAACATCACGATGGAAAAGAATTACGATCTGGGAAAGAATACAGATTCTCAATGCGTTCGCGTTCCGGGTATCATAAAATGCTGATCAGTAACTATGCGCCAAGCAATGCAATGGATCCTCATCACTTCTTCGTGTTGTCTTATGTATGCTCTCATTGCTCTTCATTGGTGTATGCCTCGTGCAAAGGACTCCTTGGCCTATTGTCACTCTGACTTCTGAGTGTCGCCATTCTTGTTTTCCCAGTCCCTGAGCTCGGCGGAGTTGCCAAGGGTCTGGCTTGAGGTGAAGGTGAGGGTCTGCCGCTACCTGCGTACTTCGCACTGACTGTTTGGCGATGAGCGTCGCTTGTCAAGTTTGGCGTGGAAGTTCGTGAAGGTGTTTGCTGCTGGTGCATGGGCTGCTGGTGCTGACGTGGCGAGTATGAAGGCCTCATACCTGCCAGATTCGGCGAGAATCGTTCAGTCGTGCCGCGTACGAAGTCAAGCTTGGGAATCGGTTGTTCCTCGTACTCGTATGCCTCGTCATATGCAATCTCATGGCCAAAGCCTTCCGGTGAGAGGGACTCACGCACTGAGCGTGGTGAGCCACCATTGTCGCGAATGTATTCTTCGCTTCGACGCTTGATTGGTGACTCGTCGTAAGGGTCAAATCCGACACGCTTCATGGCATCGTGACGGAGACGCTGGCGATATGACTTGTCCGCTCCGGCTCCTGCAGTGGCGCTGTCTTCCAGAAAGAAGTTGAGCAGCTCATCCTCGATGGCGAGATGGGACTCTTGGCGGAATTGCTGGAGTGCAGACAGCTTAAGGAGCATTTCCAACAGAGATAGCGTCGTCTTGATGGGAGGACCGGTGCGCTTGTTTGGTGACATGGCCAATGCTGCAGAGTTCGCATTCAAAGAAGGCGCGCCTGCTGGTGAAGACGAGAGGTTGAGCTTCGCCAGAGCATCAGCGACGCTAGGATCGAGAGAAGTACACCGACTGTGGGGGTTGGAATCTGTCGGGAGCTCGTCTTCTGTGTCCGAGTCCTCTTCTTCCACATAGACTTCGAAGGCCATCCATTCCGGATCTAGGTCAGCAGGGAGCCGCCATAGGCCTGATTGCGATGGAGCAGTCGGCTTTTGTGGCGTACCTGCATTGGACTCTCGCTCCAGCTGAGCGTCAATCTCGCTCTGATGGCCCGCAGCTCCTTTGTCTCGGTCCTCATCTGGCGTGTGTGCTCGAGATTGAGAGCGCTGAAGCATGCGTCTAGGTGGCTCCGCATGAACATCGCGTTTTAGCAGCAAAACGGGATTGTTGGTCTCACCATCACCGCCAATGTTGAGGATTTTGCCGGTGTCTGCATAGAATATTTTTGAGATCTCGTGAATCGGCACAACATCGCGAAGACCGGCATTTGCAACATCATCGCAAGCTCCGGGCTGAGGCTCGTCATCCTCGAAAGAGTGTACTCTGTCATCGTCCAGGTCTTCGATGATGGCGAGCTGGTAGGCAAATTCGGAGGCTTTGGCATCTGCTGGAATAGTGTTATCATTGTAACAGTCAGTTTCCGGAGGCTCGCCTGGTCGAGTGTAAAGCTGGTCGAGCGGGACACGCCATAGCTTCACTCGCGCCTTGTGGATGACTTCTTTCCAGGTCGTTTCACGCACACCACGTTCGTCGACAGGTCGTGCGGCGTGACCGGCGAAGAGCATATACATAGTGAGGACATATGTGGGGCCTACCTGCTGGCGGCTTGTCGGGGTGCCACCGAATTGGGCATCAGCAGAAGACAAGAAGGTCGATGCTTGCAAAAGGCGGCTGGGGCTGATGGTGCCCGACAGCTTCGTAGACAGATTCACGCCGGAAGTTGTGATGGCGAGATTGATGAGCGGGACGGCGTCCTCGATGCGCGCCAACAGCAGCTTCATCTGGTTGACGATGGCCTTCAGCTCGGCATCGGTCTCTTCGCGAGACTTGGACAGGATGGCTTTGCGCTGGGTAAGCTCTTCGTGTGTGGCTGCCATTTGTAGGCGCTGGCCCAGCTTCTGCATTTCGTAGCGAATGTCCTTGCAGAGACTCACGGCTGATTCGAGCGATGTATTGCCACGCGCGGCAATCAGCTCTATCATGTCAATAGCAGGCGAGATGACGCGGATCTTGGATTCGAGGCGGAATTGCAGCTGTCGCAATTCCTCGCGGTCGCGACTTTTGGGCGCCTGCTTCAGCAAGCGGCCACATTCTTTCAGGGCATAGCCAGTGGTGATGGAGATGCCCGACCTGATGGCGTAATGCACTGCCTGTTGCGTGACTCTTGACAGGAGGATCTCCATGTCTGGTCAGGTCAGTGGAGTGGTGTTCACGCGCTGAGCCACCAGACGGCAGACGACGTGAAGAGAAGTCGCCGGGGCACGTCAGCCACAGTGGCTTGCTGGCGCCCCTCGCTTCGATATGGAAAGTTTTTTAACCCTGGCACTTCTTTACATTTACCCCTCTGGGCTTCAGACACCGCGTTGTTTGCAAAAGTGACCACACCTCCGTTTCTTCCTCTCCTGCCCGCATACATCACCGCCGAATCGTCGCATATCGATTGACTCAACGGCAGCATGGCGAACGACCAGCCGCCAGACTCGTGGGAGGATGAGCATCTCGCCCAGCAGACGCAGCAGCAGATGAACTTTCAGAGCAGTGCCGCGCCTGCACGCCCGAACACATTCGTCCCCGGCGCAAACTCATTCACACCAGGCGCACAATCCTTCCAGCCAGCCCAGCAGTACCAGCAATATGGCTACGGCCAGCAATATGGACAATACCAGCAGTATGGACAATATCAACAGTACGGCTATGCACAGGGCCAAGGCCAGACATATGCGCAGTACGGTCAGCAGGGTGGAAACTATGGGAACAGCTCTCAACAATACCCGCAACCAGCACAACAGCAGTCATATGTTCCTCCCCACCAGAGGCAACAGCAGCAGCAGACCCCCATGATCGCCAAGCGAGGCGAGGCACTTCCATCAGGCAACCAGCAGCCTGCAGCGCCAAAGCCTGCAGCCTCAAATGGCGCAGTGAAGACGCTCTCCCTGAGCGCTGCTGATACTGGCGCTACAAAGCCGAAGGTCGAGAAGACTGGTGGCACCAAGGTCCTGTCTCTTGGCGGCACATCTGCACCTCCCTCCACAGCCCAAGAGAAGGAGAAGCCGAAGGAGGCCATCTCCAAAGATGCACCTGCCGCAGGTAACAAAGTCGCAGCCGCCAAGGCTGTAGAGAAGACAGGCGAATCTAGTGCAGCGGGCAGCGGCAGAGCTTCGCCAACTCCTTCTGGATCTGGACGCTCATCTCCATCCCGGGCTGAGACCAAGGCTGAAGCTCGCCGGGCTGATCTGGTTGCACAGGAACAAGCGAACGAGGTTGATGAGGAGGAGCTCAAGGAGATGTACGGAAAAGAGCACGTTAATGTCATCTTCTTGGGACATGTTGATGCAGGCAAGAGTACTTTGGGAGGAAGCATTCTCTACGCAACTGGTATGGTAGATGAGAGAACTATGGAGAAGTACAAACGGGACGCAAAAGATCTTGGGCGAGAGTCATGGTACTTGTCATGGGCTCTGGACCAGACAAAGGAAGAACGAGCCAAGGGAAAGACAGTCGAGGTTGGTCGAGGATTCTTTGAAACAGAAAAGCGACGGTACTCCATCCTTGACGCACCTGGACACAAGACCTATGTGCCAAACATGGTGTCTGGTGCTTCGCAGGCAGACATCGGAGTTCTTGTCATTTCTGCTCGTAAGGGTGAGTACGAGACAGGGTTCGAGAAGGGTGGCCAGACTCGTGAGCACGCCATGCTTGCAAAGACCCAAGGTGTGAACAAGCTAGTGATTGCTGTCAACAAGATGGATGACCCCACCGTGAACTGGTCAGAGGAACGATACAAGGAGTGCACGGCTAAATTGATCGCCTTCTTGAAGGGTCTTGGTTACAACCCCAAGACCGACCTTACCATCATGCCTATCTCCGCACAGACCACAGTCGGAATCAAGACACGAGTACCAAAGGAGACTGCACCATGGTACGATGGCCCATCACTGTTGGAGTACCTCGACTCCATGCAGCAGCTCGAACGGAAGCTCACTTCGCCATTCATGATGCCCATTGCCGCCAAGTATCGAGATCTTGGAACCATGATTGAAGGCAAGATCGAAGCAGGTGTCATCAAGAAGGAGAACAAATACTTGATGATGCCAAACCGCGCCGAGATCACCATCTCCGCATTGTACGGGGAGACTGAGGACGAAATTCCACACGCTACTTGCGGTGACCAAGTCCGCATTCGTATCAAGGGAGCTGAAGAAGAAGACATTCTGCCCGGATTCGTGCTCTGCTCACCGAAACGCCCCGTACACTGCGTCAACCAATTCGAAGCTCAAATCAGATTACTGGAGCTGAAGTCCATCCTGTCGGCCGGCTTCAACTGCGTCCTGCACGTCCACTCCGCCACCGAAGAAGTCACCTTCGCAGCTCTGCTCCACAAGTTAGAGCCAAAAACCAACCGCAAGTCGAAGAAGCCTCCGGGCTTCGCTAAGCAGGGCATGAACATCATCGCAAGACTACAGGTTACTGGTGCCGCTGGCGCCGTATGTGTGGAACGATTCGAAGACTACCCGCAGCTTGGACGATTTACGCTGAGAGATCAGGGTCAGACGATTGCCATCGGCAAGATCACAAAGCTGATCACGGATGCAGCTGAGGCAGCTGAGGGTTCTATCCAGAACACTGCGCCGTAAATCAGGACACCTTGTGTCGCCATAGGTGAAGACCAACGAAGTGAAATGATGGCACGGCGTGGGTCGATGAAGAAACGGCCTGGGTGGAAGGAGGTCGTACTTAGCATAGGTATCTATCAACAATGAATCTTAGAGTGGTCTCAAATATCCAAAGTCTTGTCGATTGTACGTTCAACGCGCTCATACTCCAAAGACTGACGATCCGATACCCCCCAAACACTGAGTAACGTCAAGAGATGAATCCCCGGCCTCTCAATCGCTTTCAAGCCAGTCAGGCTCCATGTCCTGGTCAATGTCTGGGTCCTCAGAAGGCAGAGAATCTTTGTCGCCCTGCTCCTCCTCTGATGCCTTCGAAGCTTGACGTCCATTTTCTGAATGACTTGGCGATCTTGTCGTCATCCGAGTTTGCGCTGGCTGTGCTACGTTGTCGGTGAGCTCTTGTTGCGTGTCCACCTCCATACCCGTGTCTGTAGCTGGCATATCACGGTCTTGCGCAGGCGGCTTAGTCGATATATGTGGTGCCGCTTCTCCCATGCTGTGCTCTTCAGTCTCATCCCCGAAAAGGTCCTCGTCATCATTCTCGTCTTCAGGTAGGAAGCCTCCTCGATTGTGGGAAACTTCTTCATGGATAAGAGGCTCGTCGTCGTCATGTCCAGTGTTGTTTCTTCCACCCAGAAAGCCACCCTCGTGGTCCTCCTCGACCATGAAACCGCCGGCTCCTTCGTCGTCCTCGGCATTATCGCCAGGTACGAAACCACCGCCATCTTCATCTTCGACCATGAAGCCCCCACCGCCATCCTTGCTGTCAAAGAAGCCTCCACCTTCAAGATTGTGCGTATCAAAGTCTTGCTGCATTTTGTCTTCACGCTCAGCCTCGGCATACTCATCCTCTTCCAGCGTTTCCATATCTGTATCACTATCGTGCTTTCGCTTGGGCTTCCGTGTAGGCTTGGATCCCATATTCAGCTCTGTCAACGTGAATTGACCTGCCGTAATGAGTGGGGCGTCATCAGCTTGCCCAAGCAAGAGTCCATGCGCATCATCCATGAACTCGTTGCCTTCGTCTGCCATCTGCTCGGAAGATTCTGCAGAAGGATCTGCATACGAACTAACTCTTTCCGCGACACGCAGGCCAGTCAAAAATCGCTTCCACATTTTCAAAGCCATCAAACTTCTTGCCCTAGATGCTTCTTCCTCCATCTCATCTTCGATACCATTGATAACCGCCCAGACCGCATCAGCATATTGTTCCGCGACAACGACACCATCGATAACTGCTGTGCCATGCCGACCTTGGAATTTGAAACCAGTTACCGCATCCGCAGAATCGACTTTCAGAAGCCGTGCAGCTCTCTGAGCAAGCAGATGTCTAATGTGCGTGCCACCTGGCGGTACCATTGAAGGCACATATATGTCTAAATTGCCATAGACATTTCTCGGTACGCGACCGCGCTGTACTGGGGGCGGCATGTAAAGCTGAGTCTGGAAGGGAGCATATAGAGGAGTCGTCGCTGCTTCTTCGTCCTCGTCATCGACTAACACATGCCGCCTCGTGCGTGCAGCAACATGCTTCAGTGGTTGCTCACCCTCCTTGATCTCGCGACCCACACGATACCACTTGTCCGCGCTTTTGCACACCTGGACATCTTGTCTACGAAATACGGGCTCCAGTCGAGGTTTGGCAGCTGTTCCAGCGTTCACTTTTCCCATTTCGCGTCTGGGATGGATTGTCTCGTGTCGTTTGAGATGGCGTTCTAGTGCATAATATGGATGATCTTTGAAGTCGAGAACGTTGCTGGGCATCCCCTCTCTCGCTTCTTTCTGTGCCAGCTCAGCATCCTCGACCTGTTCACGATCAAGCTTCCCACCGCGTCGTCGGAAGAATCGCATGACTGCCTTCCACCACTTTGCGCCATTCTGTGATGCTTCTACCCGATGTCGGCGAGTCTTCGCGTTGAAGGCTTTGGCGTAGCGTCTGGTCACGTCACGAGCAGTGCCATCGTCTTCGCAAGCTATAACATAACTCAATTGCCCAAGATCGTACGAAGCTGGAGGCTCCAATTTCGAGGCCTTGTTGACCGTGTTCGTCACTACTGCGTCGACAGCAATCCATTTCTGCTGCGCCTCGTTGAAAGCCTCTACCCAGAAAACAGGATACTGCAGTTTAGGGGCAGATTTAGTCTTCTTCTTCACAACCTGCGGCTTGCTTGATTCAGCAGCAAAGTCCGGCTGACCAAGACGTCTTCGCACTGAAGGGACTTTGCCTATAGTCTTGGAATTGCTGATAGATTTGTCGTCGTTGCTGCTGATCTTGATGGGAGAGGACGTCTGTGCGGAAAAGACTCTGTTCGGTGTGCTCCTCGCTTTGCTGGGTGTGCTGGACTTCGGAGCACTGCTGAACGGCAGCGGTTGTAATGAACAAACTATGCGAGCGTCGACGCCAACTGAGCGAAGCAACGTGCAAAAGAGTTGATTACCAAGATCCTGCGACCCTTCAAGATCCTTGGCCGCTAAGACGAAGTCGGAGCTATCAGTAGGTGTAAGTCCTGTCTCGCGAACCTCAGGCATGTCTCCATCGATATTCCAATGAGGCTTCATCAGTCCTGAACCAGTCACTCGGTATTCGGCATTGAAATTATTCACCGCCTGTTCAAGCCCGTCCATGAAAGACCGATTCCGCTGGAATTGTGTATCATTCTGTTTTGGATTCAAATATGACACAGTCTTCGAGCTTAGTACAGAGCGAACGTGGCGTTGAGCTGCAGCATTGTTGCATCTTCCATTAACGTACATGCAGTGACCAAGTAGGCATAGAAGATGAAGCTTGTGTACAAGCAGTCGATGCGCCTTCTCAACGGCCGTTCCGGGTTTGCGCCTGGGCAGGGCACTCTTTCTAGTGCTGCTCTCGGGCTCGACAGCAATAGACAAATCTTCTATGCCGTCCACTGATCCGTCGGAAACGTTGCCAACGCGATCGACATCAACATCTTCAAACTCTAGATCGCTTCCTTCCGACTCTGAAGAGTCCTGCACAGTCTGTAGCCTTGCCGGTTCTTGTGTAACGGGTGCCAAGGGTGTTGCAGAGACAGGCGAAGAAGGAGTGACCACATCTGCTGACTGGACCTCAACATCTGCCGGCCTCTCTAATCTCGGATTTGGAGCGACTCGTCTCCTCTTTAGCGGTCGATGTTCGGATGCAGCTTCTGCAGCTTCTGCCTCTGCTACCATGGATGTGTAGACATCAGCAACGTCATCGTCAGTATATGTTGATGCGCCTGGCCGCTTTGACCGTGTCGCAGGAGCTCTCGCAGCGCTCGCCGTCGACCTGACGGCAGCCTTGCCTTTACCTCTGCCTGGAGCCATGGCTGTGTCGGAATTGAGCCTCAAGACAGTGCAAGGAGGCTGGTAACGCGCTCATGTCACCATATCACGTGTCGGCAAGAGCATGTGATAGTGTGTCCGAGATGGGACTGGCGTCAGGCTTGCGCGCTGAGCATCATCGGGCATGAAATGAGAGCCTGCGTGTTCTTCAGATGTTGCCGAGTTTGTTGATATGCAGTGATATTATAGCTAGAATTGAAAGAGTCAGGTCTTGTTCTGACGTAGGGAAGCTTGTCGCGCTTTCCCGGGGCGTTGCGCGATGCGGGCCGCTTGTGTTGACTTGGGGCCAGGGCGCGACAACAAATCATGAATTGAAAGGCTTTCAAGCAACAACTCCCAGCGTCTTGACTGCTGACGGCGCCTTCGCGACTCTTCTCCCGCGCCTGGATGGAGACTTTTCATCACCCACCGACCCTTCTCTGAGACAAGTCGTCCGCCGCCGCCTCCTGAGACAGAGACACTTCCGCCAAAGGAACACACCACCCAGCACAACAACCCACTCGGCCGCACAGGACTGTCGACTAATCAATCAAAATGGAGAACTACCAGAAGATGGAGAAGGTCGGCGAGGGTAAGTCACTGTGGGCATGAGGAAGACGCATTGGGCGCAATGCTGATCGCTCTCCAATGGCTGCAGGCACGTACGGTGTTGTGTACAAGGCGCGCGACTTGACTACTCCCGACCACCGCATCGTCGCCCTCAAGAAGATCCGACTCGAAGCGGAAGATGAAGGCGTACCGTCCACAGCAATTCGCGAGATCAGTCTCATGAAAGAGATGCAGGATCCCAGTGTGTTGCGCTTGCTTAACATTGTGCACGCCGACGGCCACAAGCTGTACCTGGTCTTCGAGTTCATGGACCTCGATTTGAAGAAGTACATGGAGGCTCTGCCGGTCAGCCAAGGTGGGCGTGGCAAGCCATTGCCTGAAGGCGTACTCGAGGGCAGAGGACACTTTGGCCTTGGTGCAGAAATGGTACGGAATGCGATCGTTACTTGTCGCAAGCAATACTGACATCCGCTCAGGTCAAGAAGTTTACTCACCAGCTACTGTCCGGAATCCGCTATTGCCACTCGCACCGTGTCCTCCACCGCGACTTGAAGCCACAGAACCTTCTAATTGACAAGGAGGGCAACCTCAAGATTGGCGACTTCGGTCTCGCCCGTGCCTTCGGTGTGCCTCTGCGAACATACACTCACGAAGTCGTGACCCTTTGGTACCGTGCCCCAGAAATCCTGCTCGGCGGTCGGCAATACAGTACCGGTGTAGACATGTGGTCAGTAGGCTGCATCTTCGCCGAAATGGCCACCCGCAAGCCTCTCTTCCCCGGCGACTCAGAAATCGACGAGATCTTCAAAATCTTCCGTCTGCTCGGCACACCCACAGAGCAGGAATGGCCAGGCGTCACAAGCTTCCCCGACTTCAAGTCAAGTTTCCCCAAGTGGGAGCGCAAGCAGGACGATGAACTTGTAAACGCGGATGGTGTTAAGGTTCTCGGTGACGAGGGATTAAATCTGCTCGACGCGCTTCTGGTCTACGACCCAGCTGGACGCATGAGTGCCAAGCAGGCTGTGCATCACCCATACTTCACAGATGGCACCAAGATGTACAACAGCCGCACGAATGGGTTTCACTGAGGTTGCAGAGGTGATGTGACAGGAGGTATTTCATACGAGACTATGAGATTATGCGGTTGGGGAAAGGCTGGGTAAAATGGCAGCAGTGAATGCTGATGACCGAGGAGGTAAGGCTGTTCACACTGTTGTCTCGTATGTTACAAATCACTGGGCTGGAAAGGCGTGATATGTTGGTTCAGAGCATACACTTTGGTTGGGATATCGGCGTTTAATGCGGTAGACTTGCTAAGGCCGCGCGATGCATTTGACCGGGCGTGATGCGCAAAGGGCTTTTCAAACACTTGCATGCATGAGACTTGAAACTTTGAAACTGTATAACTTCAGACTTCCACAATTGATGCCTGGTTTCTTCTTTTCTCTTGCTGCTAATGCCGCTGCTTTTGGTGACGCGTCTCGCCACTGCTCTATCATATCTCTGTTTCGTTACTTCATGCAATGTTGTGTCTCGTGACTGTATGCTTTCGACGCAGCCGTCATTCTCAAAGCGTAGGTTGAGCAAGTCAATGCGCCTTCAAGATCTGGCCACCCTCGAACGTCTCGCCTGGCTCAAGCTTCTGCCAGCCATCAACGGCGCCGACCTCTACGCAGACCATATTCTTGTAGCCGTCTTTTGGCTCAAAGTCTCCCATGCCCTTTGCTTTCTCGATCCATGGGTTCCACACGACAGAGTCCTCGAGGTTGTCTCTCACGACATCCAAATGCGGCTTCCCATCCACCACGATCGAAGTCGTGTCCTGCTTGATCGACTTGTAGACGCGGTCAACCTCGCCAGTGATCTTGATCTGTGGATCTGTCTGCTGGTGCTCGGTTGCGTTCAGCATCTTGTCAATATAGGTGACGCTGCCGAGACCTGTGATGACAGTCTTGCTGATGTCGGAAACGGAGAAGTAGGAATGGAGAAGCATTTGGAACTCAAAGCTCTCCTTGCCTTGATTGCGCACGTTGAGCATTGTTTGCAGGCCGTCCTTGCCTGGGACTTGTAAGCTATGTGTGCCAGTTCGCAGTTCCTGCTGCCCAAACTTACCCAGTGTGACGGAGTATACTAGGCCAAACTCGTATGGCCACGCTTTCTTCGCTTCAGGAGCAAGGTTGGAGGAAGAGAGACCGAAATCGAGCTTGACGCTGTCATCGCCGCCCTTTGCCAAGAGGCCAGATTCGCTGCTTGAGCGACCTAGGTATTCCCATTGTGAGTTGCGGGCGAAGCCGTGCTGTGGCAGACCGCCGGTGGCATGATCTTTGGGTGGAGGACCGAAGGCCTGTTATTCCATCAGCAATGTTCCATCATGTTTGTCCATTCCCAAGATTCCTCTTACTGGAAAGACTACGGGAATGCCGCCTCTCACAGGCTTGCTGCCATCAAGCTTTGCAGCAGTGCTGAGCCAAAGGCGCTCTTTGCCGTTGCTCTTCCAGCTCGTCACGGTAGCTCCATAGAGAAGCACTTCGACAGAATCGCCAGTTGGCAGAGTCGCCGTGACTTTGTCGGACTCAGCGTGAACGCTGGGTTGTGGGCCGGTGGTGGACGGCGAGATGGCGGCAGGACGCTTCGGACGATCTGTCGGGTGTTAGTCTTGCTCTTGGCCTCACTGGGAGGAGGAACATACCCATCGTTAGCTCGTGAATGGAGGGACACAAACGCAGTCGTGGATGAGTGTAGAGGTCAGGTCAAGTGGAGAGAAAGACAGCCTGCGAGCAGTGACACTTATTTGTTGACTGATTCAAGATTGATGCACCGCTACGTGATGTGATGGTGGGGCTCTCGGACGTTTCAGATGTTGCCCTGCATTCGTCCAGCCATTGGGGCTTCACCGCGAGCGAACATCAACGAGGGAACAAGCCAAAATGGGCCTCCAAAAGGTGCATATCAACTCTACGAAATGTGCATGACGAAAATCGATCCGGCACTCGGCCATCTGCCAAATAGGAAGTCGCCTTCGAGCCGAACACCGCTGGTATTATTGCTACGTACAGAGCTCTATTATCCCTGTGCATCACCGTGCCCGCCTCCCAGCCTCGTGCACTTCCTTGCGAATCTCGAACAAGACATCATCAAACTGCCGCTCCTCCTCTTGCGACCCCAAAATCATGCTCTTACAATCCGACAAGATGCCGCGTAGGCGTCCAAGGATGCTAGAAGGCTGTGCTATCGGTCGACCATGCGTGGCTTGTTGACGCTCGCCGATATCTGCTGCAGCTGCTTGACCACCAGCCTCGTTGTCATCAGTATGCACGTCAGGCTCAGAGCGTCGAGTGGACCGTGATGATCGAAGACTCTCTCGCGAACGTAAGGCATCTTGCGAAAGCTGCACCTCGCGCTTTTTTCGAGCTTTGCGAGGCGCCGGCGTGTCTTCAATCCTACTTGTCACAGTCTCGCCCCCTGAGCTTCTGGTGCTCACTGCGGATGCGCTTCGCTTGAGACCAGCCACTGGAGCGACAGATGGTCTGCTGGAATCTTGAGAGCTTGCCTTCTTGGGAGGCTTGCCACGTCCTCGCTTGGCAGGCGCAACTGGCTCGGCTGGGCCGTCTTCAACGGGCGCCGCCTCCTTTGATTGCGCCGAAGGACTCGCCTCACGCGGTTGCTGAGAGCTGGCAGATGAAGGCACATTTCGTTGTGCAACTACGATCTCCTCTCCAATGTCATCGTCATCATTTTGGCTGGTTCGACAAATCATTGACATGAGTCTATGATATGGAGATTTTGGCTCTTTCTTCCGCGGAGTGAGAGCGGTCTCGGACACGCGCTTGCGCTTCCTGGTCGTCCTCGAACCTTCCACTCCGTCTGTTCCAGCGTCCGATGGCGTGGCTTCAGAAGCACTTCCAACTCCCACGATCGAGTTTTCGATTCGAGAGGGAGTCTCAGGGGCATCTTCTGATCCACTCGTGCCTCTCGGATATTGATCGGTTGATGGTAGAATCGCTGTCTGATCGCCTTCCGCCTCTGCCTCTTCCCGCTGAAGCTGCGCATTGGGTAGATGAGTGTCGGAAGGCAAGTCGGAAGGCAAGTCGGAAGGTTCTTGACCTTCCGTGTCGGCCGTATCGTCTGTTAGCTGTCGTACTTCAGCTGCGATATCGTGCGCAGTGGCAAAATCCTCGGCCGTTGTACCTTCCCGACCATCCTCTTGTTCCTGTGCTGGCTCATGCTTATCGTCGTTTCGAGGAGGCGAAGACGGCGGGTCGACGTCGGTCTCTTCTCCTTCACTTGGCTGATCAATTCCATCGTAGATACGAGTTGTACCACCACGAGGAGTTGGTGATGACGGCAGATCATCACTCATCGGTCCCCCCTCGACGGGACCTGTTGGCGTAACGTTTACACCTTCCTGTGCGCCTTGAGGCGGATCGGTGGAGAAGTCGAGCTTTTTGGAAATGTTCTTGGTAGACGTCGATCGAGCCATGGGGCTCGACGACAACTCTGGGAAGACTTGTGCATCCTCGTACTGCCTAGCACGAACGTCCTTTTGATGCTCAGTAAGCAGCTGCGACTCCATAACAGCTGGCGCTGTAGGAGGCTCTATCGGAGCAAAGTCGACTTGGGAGTCATGGTGGCGTAGCCTCGCTTTTGGTGCAGGACTGCAAGAAGCAGTTGCGCGTGCGACAGCGGCTGCGTCAAAAGGCAAACCTTGTGCTGCCAGATGCTGCTTGATGAAAATGTTCTCGGCAGCCGGCGCTTTCCACGTATGAGGCGCTGACTTTTTTGAGCTCAGTGCACGTCGGTGGTTGCTGATTTTGACCTGCGACTCGGCAAATGCTGGCAGTCGTGCAACCTCGCCTTGTCCTTCGCCTCTAGGGAAACCAGGAATGTTGAAGCCTGCCTGAGCTTGCCGTGCGCGAAGTAGAGGCAGTAGCCTCATCGGATACTCGAGCTGCTCCTGATCCGCAAAGTTGGACGTCCAGAACAATATCGCTTGGTTGACAATTTCTCTGCTTGGGCTCGAAAACCCGGCTATCAAGATTGGTTCCAGGGCTCCCAGGAGTGTGCTATCTTTCTGGACATATCCATCAGAAATGACTCGCAACAAAGCGCTCCATACATCCTGTACCCGCGACGATACTGCCGAAGAGTCATCGGCATTGGAAAGCGTAGCCAGGAATACGATGCGCTTGGTGTCTTCGATCCATGGCACAAAGCCAGCTTGAAACTTTCGAATGGCGATAGGTAGTACAGCATGCGGACACTTGCGGAGAAATTCCACTGTCGAAACGAGAGCCTCCACTGCAGCTTTTCCTAGCTCTTCTTCTGTCGTTTCGGCCTGGTCGTAAGCTCGTTTTAGACAGCTGTTGAATAGATCATAGAAGTGATCGAAGGACTCGAAGACCTGAGCTTTAGGCGGCTCCAGATGAATCGTCCAGAGAGCTTTGCGGCTTGTCTCAAGCTCAGCCTTACTCTTCGGCCATACAGCATGCTTCACTAGCATGCGATATAAACGCAATGTCGTGCCAAGAGGAGCAGAGCTTGTCTTCTCCGAGACGAGCTTCGACAAACGCTCAATGACATCCAGAACAACGCCTCCATCCCCTGCAATGTGTTTGGTTGAAAGGCACGTAGCTTCCATTAGCTGTGCCAAGTCCTGCAGGCAATCGTGGGAAGACTCTGCAAAGCACAAGCCTTCGAGCAGGATGTCGATTGCGAACCTCACCGACACACCAGCGATACCTGCATCACGCTGAGGAGATACAGATGCTTGGACCCGTAACAACGTTCCTGCTGATACTGCGATTGCACTCCATAGCTGTCCCCGTAGATGCTCGGAGGTATTGCTGCGTATCTTGGCGCAAAATTGCAGCGTGTTGTATAACAAGCCAAGATTACTCGAAGCGGAACCTTTAGCACCGGCCAGCAAGCCTAGCAGCCAGCCCGCAGAGTCTCTGCACGTAGCCTCGAATTGCAGCGCTGGCGGCGGCTGGTAGTAAAGTGAGTAGAGAATGGAGAACGCACAGCATGCCGATTGACGGTGCTTTGACGGCCGATGCGATGGCGTAGGAGCCACTTCAACGCCATCTTCATTGGTCATCGTCAAGACGTCCTCCACGAAATATGACGGGCCTAGTATCCCAATAGCATCGCCTAGTAAAGATTGGTAACGATCAAGCCATGCTGAATAGCTCGTGCTGGAGGCCTGAGAGGGAGCAAACCAGATTCTCCGAAAGAGGTTTGTAAGGTGTGCTATTGCAACCTTTAGCTCAGCAGACGTTCGAACTTCTTGGGCACCGGCCCCAGCAACAGCAGTCATGAGCGAGCGCCAGATACTAGTCAGAGCCTTGTTAGATTCCGTAGATTGAGACATGCCTGCCAGGATCCAGGGTTCGAGCAGTTTGATGAATTTATCGAGGCGAGATCGTACCCACCGAACGTCCAAGCGCGGAAGATCATCAGCCTTGATAGGTTCTTTTTCGGTCGCGGCATGCTCGTTCCATGCTCCGGTGGTCTTCTTAAGCAAGCCATGGAGGATGCGACATGCAGAGAATTGCCCGCGAGCGCTATGCTTGGACATGACAGCCAAGATGGGTTGGACGAAATTGATCCAGGCACGATCGAGTTCCTCGGGCGATAGCGCCGGCCTCAGCGCGTAGTGTAGGAGGTTGCAGTAGCTGTCCACTGCAATTTGACGCATCTCTTGCGAGGTCTTGTCGCTACCTTTCCTCTCAAGGCTAGCCGTGATAGGCACCTTGAGCATCGAATAAAGAGTGTCCGAAGTGTTGCCATCGGGCATAACCGTGTATACCAGCTTGTTCCAGGCAAATGTCGCATGTTGTTTGACTTCCACGTTACCCGAGTTCAGGCTCTTTTGCAGCGTCAAAAGCCAATCGCGAAATTTTGACCACTTGTCTATGCTGCGCCGCCTGTTGCGGAAGAACAGAATCACAGCTGCCCATATCTGCGGGGCCACCACCGCTTTCGCTGGATCTTTGCTGAGCTGAGTGAGGTGATCATTGAAGAAGTCGCCGTAGCTCTTGCCATTCTCAGTCTCCTTGTCCCAAAGTTCATGAATCGCTCGGGCAGCGGCCTGCTGATGTCCCAGATGGAGTCCAGCCGCGGTGCAAGTATTAATGGCACGAGTTTGAACTTCCGAAACACTGCTCAGTAGTCCATGAAACACATTCTCGATCCAGTCCGAAATCCTGCTCAGCATCGCCGCCGGAGCTTGCTCGATCAATCTCTGATATATCATGAGACGAGCAACTACTGTGCTGGTCCGATCCTCAATCTTCTGCAGTGCGTTCACCAGCTTTTCCACCCTGGTGGTAGTCAAAATGTTGGTTTGGAAGCGCTGCACGGCGAGCACGTGCAGATGTACTTTCAGTATCGCCCTTGATAGATCGACTTGCTCTAAGCAAGTGATGCATCGATCAGCGACGAACGCTCGAAAATCGTCATCCAGGGCAGCAGCAGACTCTTTCATCGTGAGGATCGAGCATGCCAACTGCGCAGCTTGCGTCACAATCTGAGTGTCGAGAATGCCAGTAGGGTCCTTCCAGGCCAAGTCTCGTGCCAGAAACTGCTGGAGGAGATCGATCTTGTCGATGACGGCTTGCACCTCTGGAAGTCCTTGATACGCTTTAATCACGCCATTTATGGACATGTAGGCGTCTCTGCGAGTGTCTCTCGACGGACTCGACAGTTGCTGAATGATGGCCTGTAGCATCTTTCGAAAGCTGCCCGGAATCTGAGGAGAGAAGTTGCTCAGTTTGTGGTCGAGGTCCTCTGGAGTCAAAGGCGTGCGCTCATTTTGTGCTTTGAGGATGGACTTCAGCGGTTTTGTTTCGCGAGATAGTGGCGTCTGTCGTTGAGCACGGCTGTCTGGTGAGCTAGACACACCAAGATGCGGAATATCGTGATATGTCGGCCACGGCGAGAAGCCGACCCTCTTTACTCCATTCGAACCTCGGGGCTGTGGTGATACTGCCGTCGGTTTGGAAGGTGGCGTGTCCACGGCCGAGCGAGCCGTGACCGGCAGTAGCTCTTTCTCCCTCTCTGCTTCCTTCCCCGCCTGACCAGGCTCGTCGTGTCCCTGGTCGAGGAATCGCAGTGCGTCGTCTACGTGCTTGTTCACGTCTCGTGGTGGTGTCGGCGGGCGGGCGGGAAGCTGGTTGAAGACGGACGACGAAGATGCTGGCGACGACAACATGGCTGGCAGAGAGCACGCCGGACAAGAGGCTGTTCAAGTCTGGATACGCATTTCGTGACTCCGAGTGAGCAGAAAGTGTGTGCTCATGGAGAGAGATGGACGTCAAGATGCAATGCCCTTCACTGAGGAGGAGGTAGAGCGCGAGTCGAAGTCGCGTCGAAACCACTTTACGATACCGTACGCGACGACCAGGGTCCAATTCCAGCCACCCGCGCCTGCCTCGCGTTCGCGTTCGCGGTGGTTGCAGTTGCACTTTGCCGGCGTGTGGGGTCCGTTTCTGCGGGGCACGGGCACGCTGCGCTGCATGCACATCATCGTGAGCATCGTGAGGCACACTGCTTCTTGCTGAATGATTCACGCAGCTGTCTGCCAATAGTTCTAATTGATCCGGACATCAACACGCGACATTCGCTTGACGTGAACCTTGTGTGCATCGCCTCATCTACGGGACTTTGCCCATCATCATCATGCTGGCCATGCGACCGCAGACGTCCCCCGTCGACGGCAAGTCTGCCCAAGGTGAGCGCCAGCAAATCGTCGTGCTGTGGGCACATGCTAATGCGTTACATGCTTAGCCGCCATCGCGCAGCTCGACCGCCTACTGCTCGAATTAGAGCGTAATACTGAGGCTGCCAAGCTCTCCTTGAAGCGTAAGTCTTGCTCCCCTCTTGACTCGGAACCGAATGTTGACACGGCTTCAGAACAGGAAGACGCACTGAGCCAAGTGAAGGTGCTGGGGCGCAATGCAGACACTGCGGGGCCCATCTTCACGAAACGGGTCTGTAGACATCCCAATGTGGCAAGTTGAGTAAGGCTGACTTGGAACGATAGGGCATTTCAATTTTGTGCACATATGCACTCGATCAACCTGCTTCAAGCATTGCATCGCGAGAGGCACTTAGATGTTTAGCAAATGCCCTCCTTCTCAACGAGCCTTCAAGACAAGTATTCGTTGATCTTGGCTATGGTCCCAAGGCTGCAGATCGATTGAAGAACGACAATCGCGATGATGAATTTCTGCTGTCACGAATACTGTTCTTTCTCACTTACAACACAAAGATCGACTTCAACGTCTTGATTGCCGAACATAAGCTGGCAGACAGCATCAACCAACACATCGCCCGCCATGCGAAGAACTTCTCGAAGTCTGGGCGAAGAAAGTCTCTCAGCTCCCCTATCCAGGATATGGCCATGGTGGAGACACTGAAGCTGATGTTCAACATAACCTACTACTATCCGCATCAAGTCGCCAAATTCACGCAATCTGTCGAACCATTGATCAATATCATCCTCCACCACCCTCTGCCCAAACCACCGCTACAGCCACCCATCACCTACGTCCTCAACGCACTGCTCAACTTGGATCTCAAAGCAGCTGAGAGGAAGACTCCAATGGGAAGAGAGGCAAGATCAAGTCCTCTCTTCCCATATTCTGACCCTGAGACTGTCGTGGACAAATTGGTGAGCATCTTGGATGCGGCAATTCGAGCCCAGCCAGAAAAAGAGCTGGATCAAGCTGCAGCTCCTCTATGCACGCTTCTAAGGCGCATGTACGAGCTGGCCACCCCTCAAATGAAATCGTGGATGAGATGGCTCTTGCTACCCAATCCCAAAGATCGCGACAAGCCCCTTGGCCAGGGCGACACACTATCATCGAGGCTACTACGACTGTCGTGCTCACCAAATCTACCCACCTTACGTGGCAATATTTCCGGTCTCTTGTTCGAGCTCAGCGATAAAGATGCCACCAAATTCGTCAACAATATTGGTTATGGATTTGCTTCGGGCTTCTTGATGAGCCAAAATATTCAGGTTCCTGCCAACGCCATGGAAGCTGGCAGCATAAGCAGTAATGATGATACGGAAGGTGGTGCAGATGTGAACCCCATTACGGGTCAAAGACTCAGCGCGGAGGAAAGGGACGCGCCGAAGCAACCAGAGATGACAGATGAGGAGAAAGAGCGCGAGGCCGAAAAGCTTTTCGTGCTCTTTGAACGACTCAAAGCGACCGGTGTGGTCAATGTGAAGAATCCTGTTGAACAGGCTATCGATGATGGCCGGTTCGAGGAACTAGACTGAACAATCTGCGGGGGGTGACGGATCCCGGCTCTTCATACGATTTTGTTGATATGCTGGGCTTTCCCAGCTCATTGCATCAGCTCGAGTCCAGAGCATGTCTCGAGCAACGTCTTCGTGTGGAAAGTTATCCAAATGCGACCAATCCATTTCTGAGACACTTGGAAGGCATGAACCCCGGAAGGCAAAAATCCGACACACGAGAAAGTTTGTTTCATACTGCCTTCCTCTTTGAAGAGACCGGAAGCGAGTTCAAGTCACTATGCGATAGTTTTCATCGATCACGAGACTTGCTGATACGTTCGTTAATACGGGCTGATGTTTGCTGGGCCGAGAGCGGGCCGCGCACCAAAAGAACGTCTATGTATACATCCGAGCACCCAATAAGCATAAAAGGATGTCGAAGCCAAACTCCATGAGCAGCACACTGGGCTTTATTGAATCTACAGGCAGCTACGCAGTCCTGATAGTGCAGCATGTCCGGGCATACAAGCTTTACTATCAAGCAGTCCTAACACGACGACATCGTGAGAGAAACACTCGCTGCGATGGGGTACCACGGCCAGAGGCACAGCCAGAGCAAGAACATACTAAGTCCATCAGAATACCCAAAGAGGTAATTGCGATTAGCATCGAAAGCTGTCCAGGCAATTATGGCCACGGGAGGCCTCGGCGAGGTGGGATTATAGTATAGGTCGCACCCAACGCTCAAGCGACCTGAAGAAATGTTCTATCCGGACTGAGGTGCCAGAAATGGTTGCTTGCAAGACCTTGAAATGCAATGCATGGGCTTGGCACACGAGCCTGCCCTTATGTAATCTCCCGAACTCCGCACCTCTGCGCTCTCTCGCCCTTCTCTCGTAAACAGTGTGTGATAGACGTGATGCGCTCCTTACTTCCACATCCCACGATGAGAGGCTATTCTTCAGTTTCACGGCCGCCGCCGCCGCAACCACGCCCATACAAACCACTATTACCCGAAGAGCGGGTTTCCAGTCATCCTGCGCTGCCAGAGGATACAGCTCCTGTCAAAAAGCCAAAGTCAGGTCTGCTTTCGCGAATGTGGCCATCGACAGCGTCATCGGCAGTCATACATGCTCGAGACCGCGATCCGGCGAGAGGAATGGAGGCAGCTAGACGCGTAGTTCAAGACGGTGTACTCGACCCACGCTACAAGTCGGCAGCTCAGAGGTACACAGCTATCATTGTCGCCTTGCCGCTAGCTATCTACCTTTCGTACGAGCTGTATCAGAGACGCTTTACGGGCAAGCAACGACGGGGAGCGAATGTTGCTCCGGCTGAGTGAAATCCACTGCGCACGACCGGAGTTTCACTTGACACAAACGAGTTCACAGCAACATGGTCTCGACGATGGGGGAAACGCCGTGAACTCGATGTCTCGAATCGTACTACCTCGAGGCACAAATAAATATGCATAAGCCCCACAGTTCATCGCAACGCCGTGCTCGAACGCAGAAATGCCCGACTATTCATGAGCCATACATCCCGATTACCATGCAGCGTGGCCCCCATCAATGCGCAAATCTGATCCTGTCATGAACGACGACGCATCGCTGATAAGGAAGACGGCAGCGCCGCGATACTCCTCGGGAGCACTGAGCTTGCCCAGCATGTTTTGCGTTGGCCAATCCCGTCGTCTTTCTGGATACTTCTGGAACAAAGCTTCCACCATAGCGGTTACAATGTAGCCGGGAGAGATGGTGTTGACCTACACAAGAAAGGTCAGGATGTCAGAAGTGAAGGCAGCGGCGCCTGGTCTGCTACTCACGCGAATGCCGTGTTGTCCCCATTCCGACGCAAGGTTTCGTGCAAGCTGTATAACACCGGCTTTTGAGGCATTGTAGGCTGGGCAAATCAGACCCTATGTTTCATTCAGCAAGCGGTTCAAGTGGCGATGGCAGTGCAGGACATACCCTATTAGCGACTGTTCCCGACATCGAAGCGATCATGGCAATGCTACCGCCACGGCCATGTCGGATCATCTCTTTGGCCACGGCTTGAGCGGCCATGAAGACTCCAGTGATATTTACCTCAAACATGGTGTTGGCGTCCTTCGCCGAGTACTCTAGCGCAGGAGTCTCCTGCTGGATGCCAGCCGCTGCGATTAGCCCATCCAGTTTGCCCTGCGCTTCAGAGATGCTGCGGACAATCTCGTTCAGCTGCGGCACATCACGAACATCGATTTGGCGGTAGTGCAAAGTTGTGCCTGGATCAGTCAGCACAGGCATTCCCGAGCAACGCCATCATTTTCTCACCAAGCTCTTTCGCAGCTCGTTCTTGTACGCGGTGAAAGTCGGGACTTGGCTCCGACAATCTGTCCAAAGCATAGACGGTTGCTCCAGCTTCCAAAAGAGCTTCGGCCTGAACTAGGCCTAGCCCTCTTGCAGCACCCGTAACCAAGACGACTTTGTCGTTGAGATTGAACTCTGGAAGTCTCTTTGTGGTTCCCAGATATGAAGCAGACTTGACGTTATCCTTCAGAGCTGCTGCCTCTTCGCGCGGAGCATCTGGAGGCGCACGGCCAGCTACTGGTGGATTTCCTTTAGGTCCGTTGGTTGCGTCATGGTTCGATCGACTTTGCAGTACTGGAACTGCGCGTGGCACAGGTTTCGAGCGGCTCAGTGCTGAGCCAGCAATGCGTGCACTCCGTGCGAGGGAAGTCATCGTGGATTCTAGACCTTATGGTGGGGGGCTGAAGACACTGGAGGCGGTACTTCTTCTCCGACTTGTGTGAAGCTCCGCAGTAAGGAATTTGTACAACTAAGAGGCAAGTAGCAGATCTGCACCGCTGATCGCCGGGAGAAGGAACTTTTTATCCAGAGGTCCAGCAAGGTGGATCATGTATTCTGGCCAACATTGACTTCGCGCCACAATAATGCCTCTTCTGGCATAACGAGCTCCTTTTGCTCCATGTGCTTCGCGTAGCTGTATACGCTGCGTGCAGCCCCGCTTTTACATGGAATTGCTATTTGCAGTAATCCGTGTGTCACTCACTTCCTTCGCACGTGGATTTCTAACATGCACCCGGACGGCCTTGATCTTGATGCTCGGGACTTGCAAGTACATGCATGTTTGTAGACCTACGTAATAGAGTCTTTAAAAGACAGGTGCAGGGATAACGATTGAACTTCGATTTCTTGGAGGACTTTGCAAACCAAATACAGCCGCACACCGTGACGGCTACGTCAAGAGCCGACATGCTTGCTCCAACTCGAGCTTCAAGATATTTCAGCTGTGAGTCGTACTGACTTGATGACCTCTGGCGATTCTCATCTACGCCCTCGCTCCAACGTCTATTGGTAAGTACCTAATAGCTAGCTAAACATACACCAGATTGACAACTTGTTTTGCTTCAAATCCTCGGCAACCACCCGGTCGACTTCTCCCAGGCTTGCTCAACAATTCAAGCAAACAATTTGAAGGAGCAGCTTCGACGCACACTGCAACCTTCCGACATATTCTGACTAGCCGATATCGATGAAGAGACCGATAGGACACGGTGCGTAATTCTCAGTGTAGCTGAGGTACGAATCGGACACCCCCTCCCACAAGATGCCCATGGTTTCTCCAGCAGGACAATCTATGGCTTCGACCATCTGGTCATCGCCCGGAATCAGCACCTTCTCGGCCAACCTGTACTTCACGTACGGTGCATTGCCGAGTGAAGTATTTGCCATCGCCGGTTCTTCCAGCATGAAGAACCTGAACAAGTGCTCCTCTTCGCCCGAGTATACGAATGAGGATGGATCGATCTGTGTCTCGTTCGGGAAGAAGAACCAGAAGGCGCATGTCTTGTTCACTGCAGAGGCCGGAATGTCGAAGTTGAGAATGCTGGAGATATGGGGGCCAGCGGTAGCGTTCTTTGAAGGGCCCGAGGGGATGTGGGGGAAGGACTGGTTCAATGGGACAATGAGTGAAGGGTGCTGTACGATCGTTAGAGGTGTTGGAAGGCTCGGTCAAGAGAACATACCCCTTCCTCCTTCTCTGCCACATTTGCACGGCACCAGGATTGATTTATGGGCCATGGCGAGTGCGACGCCGAAGCGCCCAAAGCCGTCGCGAGGATGGTTGTCGACCAGCGCATGATTGAAAGGAGGCAGTGTTATCGCAAGGTGGGATTCGATCAGAAAGAAGAGATTGATCGGAAGGAGTGATATTGACGAGGAAGTTATCTTTATATTCTGAAGATCTAAAACCTTCGATGTGCGCAAAAAAATTGTGAGCTGTCAGCAGGAATAGAAGCTGCGTTGTTGAATCGTCTGGCCATATAAGCTTAAGGAGATGAAAATAAGTTCAGCAGCCACCATGGATCGAAAGATGGAATTAGCGATGTAGAGTCACTGTGGCCACTGTGAGCAATCTATTGCAAAGAGATGCCATTGTACTCCTCCACATGGTCACCGTTGATCACTCTGGTTGTCTCCACTTCAAAGCTCCGTCGTCCACTTCTTTCGATGAAAGCAGCGCTGAGAAAGCCAACACCTGAGTGACAGCGTTGATATTGCACTGTGCAGAACGTTCGCGTGGTCGACATCGATTTGGGTCGACCCGAGCAGCCTGATCGGTACTGCACACGTTACTCTTTCTACGCGGCTTCATTCGGGCTAGTCAGGTGCGACAGTCCAATATTTGATGGTACCGCAAATCTTGTTGCCTGGGGCTCCTTCATTTCGGAATTCAATAATACTGAATACGACAAGTGTGAAGTAGACGTCTCCATAGGTGCACACGGTTTTTTCCCCATGGCAGGTATCGACCTCCATGCGCCCTCGAAATCGAGCCGAAAGTGATCTTTTGTCCAGTTCGCAGCTTGCGAAGGGGAGGCTACTCAGCTGGCCTTCTAGGTGTCCCGCCTGCTTGCTTAGAATACGGAAGCCAAGAATCTGATGCGCAGAATCTTGGCAGAGTGGTATGGAAGGGAATCGAGCAACGAACGCAGAATCGGTAAACGGCAAAGCTGCCGGCGAGTCAGATTACTGTACGTTGCTCAAACGGTCACGCGGAGACCATCGTGGCTACTAAACGTAGCTTCCGCTCAGCCTTCCGGCTATGCTGTCCTGTTTCCCGGTCGATCTCACATCGTTCAAAGCATATGGCGATTGCGCTCAGAGATGTTTAGTAAGCGCTCCGGTACAGCTCAAAAAGACCTCGCAGACGCTGTCAGACTAACGCGGATGCTCTCGGAATGACGAGTCATTGGCTTCATAGCGCTAATGCTGTGTCCAGCCATATTAGAAAAGATCCCAAGTGATGGTGCTTCATATTTGCCCAGTTCGAACTACCAAACGTCGACTTTCTAGCATCTGCTTTTGGGAATTGGCACAATGCCTTTCGAACTGGCTGAAAAGTACTCACACCATCATCTTATCGTCCAACCAAAGGTACTACCCAGCATGATGGCCCCGAGAAACGAGCCAAGGGTAACTTGATTTCCAGGATTTGGAACTTGAGCCTCCGGAAAGCTATCTTTTCATTCAAGATGGCCTGATCATCTCATGTGGCGTGCTGTACTCGCTTTGTTACCTGTTTTATATGTTACGAACTGTCAAGGATAAGACACTATCTGGATATGTGGAGTTCCTCTGCGGCACGATGGCCTACGAAGTGTACTATGCCTTCACGACAACTTCAACAACTTTCGAGAAGCTCAGCTTCCTAGTATGGTTCCTGCTGGATGCGACCTTCGCCGCTGTTGCCGTACTAACCGCCTACAAGCCTGAAAGGAGAGCTGTCGTGACTGCGAGACTCGTAGGTGGAGTAATAGTTGGCGTTGGCTTCCTGCATGCGCTCTGTCAATACTTCCCGGATGAGCGCCAGCAACTCACAGCATACTGGACCGGCCTTCTCCTTCAGCTGCCGATCGGATGGGGATCAGTGATATTGATGTTGAGCAGAGGAGACACAAAGGGTCATTCGATGGAGATTTGGTCAGTCACCTTTGACGAATCTGTAAGCCGTTCACTTACATATCTAGGGTGACTCGCTTTTTGGGTTGTGTCACTGCCTATGGCGTTTTCTATTGGCGATACTTCAACGCTCCCGACAACTGGCCATATGTGGGCTCAATATGGAGTACGCTCATCATCGCATTGACAATGCTACCGGAATTCGCGTATCCTGTGATATGTGCGTAATGTTGCATCCCTTCGTCGACTTCGAAGGAGTTGAGGGGCTTACTTTGAACAGATTTACGGGTACTCAAGCATCAGAAGGACAAGACGGAATAGTCAAATCTGTAACCTGCGTTACTGCTACACCTTTTCCACAGCCTCCGACCGGCTCTCGTTCTCCATCCGAACAGCCCGCTGCATCAACTTCTTCTCCGGAGGTATCGTTGTTGTGAACCCGGCACATACCACAGCAAGGATACCAAATGCTATAGCGACCAAGTACACTAGTCGGAAGGCCTGTACGTATGCCAACTTCACAGCCATCTGTAGGTCCTCGATGATTGCTGCACTTATTCCTGAAATTTCGGAAAGTGCTTTCCAGCCCGCCGCAGAGTTCGTGGTGCCAGCCTGTAGTAACTCAGGGACAAGACGACGTGGAATCTGGTACTCCTGAACTACGGATCCGATTTCGGCCGGCAATTGCTGCGCAAAACGATTTGACAGAATGGCAGAATAGATCGCGGTAGCAACAGCGCCTCCCATGAGACGAAATGTCGAGGCAAGTCCATTCGCAACGCCGATGTCGACTTGGTCGTCCAGCCCCGCAGCGATCATAACAAATGATAAGAGCTGCGGAGGGGTAATAGTTGTGGCGAGGACAATGATTGTGACAATCGCTTGAACTCTGTCGTTGACACCGATTGTCGAAAGGGATCCAATCAAAGCAGTTTGTACGGCCATAAACCCGACCAGCTGCCACCGCTCGTGTCCGACCTTATGACAGAAGAATATGACAACAAGGCCGGCCAGTATAGTACCGAATGAGACCATGTTCGCATAAACCCCTGCGATGATCGGTTGGTTGCTGGGCACGAAAAGGAGTCCAGATTGGCGAGGCCAGAGTACGTTCATGCTGTAATAAAGCATACCTCCTACAAAGCAGATAACGAGAATCATAGTGAAGCCTCGAACGTTTCTGAAGAGCACAGGAGGCAACATCGGATATTTCAAATTCGCATAAGCTTCCCAAAACCCAAGAGCAACCAGCAATCCAGCTCCGACAACAATGGTACTAGTCACAGGTGCACTGGACCAGGCATATTGTCTTCCGCCCTGCGATGAACTGTCAGCCCGTCTGGCCCCGACGCATTCACAGAAGTTGTGATCATACATAATTGACTCCGATCAAGAAAAGTACGGCGCCGGACGCGAACAGCAAGAAGCCAACGAAGTCCATTTCCTTGACGAGTTGCATCCTGCTCTTTCCGTCGGCTCGATGCTTCGTGTGGAATGTCGGAGGCTTGTAGCAGAAGAGTACAAGCAGGAGTCCACAAGCTTCGAACGAGAACAAAAACCAATATACTGTCCTCCAACCAAGCGCGGTGCGGGCGATCATCGTATACGCGATCATAGGGCTCACGAAAGCCAGCAAACCGGTCGATTCGAAAATTCCAATCGCAAGAATACGATATTGATTTGGCACGATTTCTTGGACGCATGCGAATGCCATTTCTGCGATCAAAAGTCAGCTTTTTATTGCCGCAGACCAGCTTCGTCGATCCTGATGGATACCTTGAAGTCCACCTCCAATACCAAACAGAGCTCCACTCGCAATCATCTGGTTGATACTCTTGCCTGTCGCGCCGACGACAGCTCCGATCAAAGCTATGCAAGCTCCGGTGATCATGAAGTAGCGACGACCGAAGATATCCGAAAGCCGGCCGCCTAGTGTCACCATGACACTTGCTGCGAGGTTCCAGGAGACGTTGATCCTCGTCAACAGTAAGCTTTGCATGCTTGCGAGATGAATGCAAGAGTGCTCACCATGTGTAGTTCGGGTCTGGTCCAAGGTCGGCGTTGATGTAGCTCACGATCGTGCTGGGCATGAGCAGCGTCAAGATGTATGCGACGTATTGTGAGGAGACGGCCTACTGGTGTCAGTGCTTCTTAGAAGGCCGTGCTCGTGTCGCAGGCCTACAGCGAGCGCCAGGTAGGCTTGGGGGCTCATTCGAGCATCTTGTGGCTGGTCCTCTCCGATGGAAGCAGCTTCCGGATTAGAGACATCTTCAATACGCTCTGCAGTGTCTTGTTTCTCCATGGTGACGAGACTAACTATTTGAGGATGAGAGGAACTTGAATATCAAGAGTTCATGCATTTTAGGAGGTGTGCTGACCTTGAAGAAGATATGCCACTATTCTCGTGCGTGTCACCCCACTGCCTACCTTTATCCACAGCAGTATACAAGCCGCATACGCACAAAATTATACACGTGGCGTGCTGCGTCTCAAGTGCCGGAAGCCTGGCTGGCGATAAGACTAGAGTCTGTCTTCGCATCGGTCGAGGTGTGCAGTGGAGATTGCGGAGTGAAGCACTCGGAAAACGTAGTCCGGGGTATGCATGTCTATGCTTGTCTGTGCACATACAAATGCTGGATGTTTTGCTCATCTGCGAGACTGCGACTGATTTCGTGAGTATTCTCGTACTCTCAATGGTGCTTCTGCTCCCGTCGTAAGTATGGCCATCCCCATTGCTCGCCGACCTCTCAAAAACGCGGACTTTTAGACGGTCTCGATGTACCTTCGCACTTCCCTACGATATGTCAGTATTGCACCCGGCGCTGTACGATCAAATCTTACCAATCAGTGATAGCTTCATCCCAAAGTCTGATTTCATGCTCTCGAGTTCCAGCAAAATGATCTACAAAATCGTCACCAAAGACTTCGCGCGCCACGCTCTCCTTTCTTGAGAACTGAGCAGTCGCGTCCTTCAAGCTCTTAGCTAGGCGTTGGCCTTTGTCTGCGACTCCACCGACATCTTGACCCTTGCCTAGAGGCGGTATGGGAATTTCGAGTTGTTTTTCCACACCACGATATCCAAGGCCAAGAATCGCTGCTAGGACGAGATATGCATTCGTGTCCGCGCCCGGCACTCGGACTTCCAACCTTGTGCCCTTAGGAGGGCAAGTAGGAGGCGCGATTAGTCTGATGGAAGCAGCACGATGCTCCAGTCCCCAGGATACTGTTACCGGTGCCCAAAAGTTCTCTACAAGACGTTTGTAGCTGTTGACAGTGGGTGCCACCAAAGGCATGATGTCTGCCAGACCATCAAGAACGCCAGCAAGAAAGTGTCGACCAATATCTGAAACATGCTTCAAGTCTTCGTATGGAGGATTTGGATCAGCCTTCTCGCGGTAGAAGAGATTCTTGCCCGTCTTGTTATCTTTCAGCGAGATATGCATGTGTCCACTGTTGCCAGGTAGTCCTTCGCGAGGCTTTGCCATGAAGCACGGGGTGATCCCATAACTGGAGCTCACATTCTTCACGGCAAGCTTAAAGAGGGCAGCTTTGTCGGCCATTGCTCTGATCTCGCCGTACTCCAGCGCAGCCTCGTACACGCCGGGGCCACTCTCGGTGTGCCATCCTTCAATATCGCATCGGAACTTGCTGCATGCCTTGAATATGTCGTAATACCAATCCTGATTATGAGTGGGTCGCGTTAAGGAGTATCCAAACATGCCTTCTTCCAAACTGGGCAGATCACTGGGTCGATTCTTTTGCAGGAAGGTCGCCGTAGAGCTCGAGTTACGCTCCTCTGGGTGCTGCGTGGAGGGAGCACGAAATGTAAAGAATTCATATTCAGCTGAAATAGGAATACAGTCATTAGCATCTCCTCCTCTAGGCTACGGTGTTGGATCGCAGGCCACTCCAATATAAAGAGGTCACACGTGAAGTGCTGCTCGCTTGTAGACCTGGTCATGTCCAAGAATCGAACGCGACCACCTTGATAGAAGAGTGTGCACTTACCTCCTGCCAAAGCGCCAATACCCTTTGCCTCGATCTTCTCGGCCTGAGTCTCGAGCAAGCTTCTTGGGCATGCGCTCAGCTTTCCACCTTCAGGCTCTCGAAATGAGCACAGGAAGAATGGCACATTGCTCTCCCAAGGAATACGCCTGAAGCTGCTCAAGTCCACCTCAGCAGTGATATCCCGGTATCCATTTTCCGCATTGCTAATCTTCAATTCGCGAAAGTAAGTCTGATCGTGCATATCCCAGCCGAAGATCACCGAACAGAAGCCAAAGCCTGACTGCGCAATCGACATGAACTTCTTCTTGGACATCAATTTGCCTCGAACCTGGCCATCGACATCCACACCGCCGACCTTGATGCCCTCATCGTCCTTCAGCAGCTCGTGCAAGTCGTCGAACGTAAGCTCGGCGGGATCGTCGGTGATGGCCATTCTGGTGCTTTGAGCTTCAAGGTGTCGGTTGGAGATTGGGGGATTTCGGACAATGTGAGGAAGCGCTTCAGGTAGCTGTGATCAGTAATCACGAGGCGAGGGGCTATGCTATGCTAGAGGAGGCTGTGGTTGAGTACAGCCGTCCTGATTGCTTGTTGTTGAAGGTGCGTTGCTAGGGGTGGTATGGAGACACCACTGTCTTATCTGCTTAGCTGCATTCGCGGCCTATCATACGGGTCGCTAATAATGCTATCTTCTGGCAATGGATGAACAATGGCAACACTGGATGGCACCACAGGCGAGGAACAACAGCTCCTCCTCAGCTCTAGAACTAGCAGGACACGGTCTAGCGTGCGCGGCGCATGTTCACTTCCAAGTTTCGTGTGGCTGCCTTGCCGATCATTCGAAGTCATAGGCGTGATGAGCACCTCTTCTTGTCATTGGTATATATTTCCCCGAGTACTACAGCCGATTGTTTCGTCCTCCATGGTGATCATATCCCATCGTCTCTGAGGCTTTCCTTCTCTCAATAACTTATTCTAACCCTGGTCATCGAGACAGGCAAGGGACCGCTGTCTTGCTTCTGCAACAAGCAGAGCCTCGCACGCGACAGCGATACTGCTCACCAGTCACAATCCCGCGAGATGGATATGTTCAAAAGACCGCCGAACACGCGTACCCTGGCAGCCTCAATGTGCTCACGGAAGGTCCAACCACCGGACCAGCGCCGATGTGAATACATCATGTAAAAATCTGCAGTGTTTTCTCGACGATGATGCGCTAGCGGCGGGAGTCCGTGTGGGCGAGATATGACTTATCGGGCGGCGAGAATGTGAAACGATTCGACGTCAATGTATGAGTAAGTCGTGCGAGCAACATTCTGAAAAACAAGAGAGTGTTGTGCAACATCCGCGCAACATCACAAACTCCCTTCCCGACACCTGCTCTCATCGCCGTCTCCAAAGCAAAAATCCCAAAACAAGGCTTGGCTGACCTAGGGATTCCATTACTGCTTTGGGACTTGCCTCTGAAACTTTTCAATAACAACAGCCAACTTCAACAGAATGTGAGGGCAAAATGTACCAATCACTATGAAAGCACATGTTGACGACTTTAATCTAGGGCTGCAAACGGAACCACTCCTTGCGGTCGTCTGGCCGGCAAGAATGCCATCATTACTGGAGCAGCAGGTGGCATTGGGCTGGAAACCACGATTCTGTTTCTTCGTGAAGGCGCCAATGTCTTGATGACCGACATTTCTGAGCCAGCTCTTGAGAAAGCGCTTGCTAAGGCAAAGAAACACGCTCCAAATGCTCACGGCAGAGTGGATACCGCCAAAGTAGATGTCTCCAAGGAGGCGGACATTCAGGCAGTCATTGGGAAACTCGACGCTTGGGGTGGCATCGATGTTATGTTCAACAACGCAGGTATCATGCATGGCGATGATGCAGGTGGGCTTGACTACGCTCCTCTAAACATGAACAAGTGATGCTAATTTGACTCGCTAGACGCCATCGACACTCCGGAGAAGATCTGGGACTTGACACAGAACATCAATGTCAAGGGAGTCTGGTTCGGAAGCAAGCATGCTGTGCTTTCTTTACGCAAGCACAAGAAGACCCGAGGCAGCATCATCAATACGGCCTCAGTCGTTGCCCTTGTCGGATCCGCCACTCCTCAGCTGGCATACACAGCCTCAAAGGGAGCTGTCCTTGCCATGACACGCGAGCTGGCCATTGTCCATGCGAGAGAAGGTTTCCGCTTCAACGCTCTCTGCCCTGCTCCGCTAAACACTCCACTCCTTCAGGACTGGTTAGGCGACGATCAGGCCAAGCGTCATCGGCGTGAGGTGCACTTCCCAACTGGACGCTTTGGCGAGGCAATCGAGCAGGCCCAAGCCGTACTCTTCTTGGCCAGCGATGAGTCCAGCTTTGTGAATGGCACGGACTTTGTTGTTGATGGAGGTATGACCAAGGCATATGTCACTCCAGAGGGCCCTGCCACCGCTCCTCCTGCGAACTTCGCACGATAGTCGCACTGCTCTTGATTCCAGGCTGTAGGCGCTTAAGTTCTTGCCGCTGGAAATGTTTGCAGCAAATATGGACGGGCGGAGTAGCAGACTAGAAGTTCATAGAGGCACGATTTTAATGATACAATTTCTCTCCGGTCGATTAGGTCTAACATTGACTGGCTACTGCCTCACATCTTGTATTATATGGAGTCTCCGGACTCATCATGATCACAGAGATGTGTCACAACCAATTCTTGAGTCTCCTCCACACGCCTATGGTGATTGCCCAGAGTAGCAAGCAGCCAACCACGGCGAAAGCAAGTTTGATCTCGCCAGCGTCATATGGCTCCTTCTGGAGAGCGTCCTTGAATCGGTCTGGGAGTCACAGGCTTCCACCTGCGGCCTTGTCTCCTAGGTCTGGAATCTGCTTCTGCAAATACTGCGCCAAATCCTCAATCTCCTGTGGTGCAGCGCTGTGTGGCAAATTCTTGTACGTCCTGAAGTCCACGTTCCAGCCCCACTCCTTGAGCTTGTCTGCCGTCGCCTTTCCCCAGGCATACCTTACGACTGGGTCTGCATCACCATGTCCCATAAAGATTGGGGTCTGCTGGTTAGGAGAGTCCTTGGGCACCAATTCTCTGACCTTGCCTTGCAGCAGTAAATAGCAGCTCAGGCCGAAGATGCCGCCAAGCTTGGTAGGACTGGTGATGCCAGCCATCAGACTCATAGCACCTCCTTGACTGAAACCACCTAGAACGATTCGTTCGGTTGGTATGCCTGCCTTGATCTCATCTTCAATCAAGGTGTGGAACACTTTTTGACTGCGCAGAATTCCAGCTTCGTCCTCATTACGGTTGGCTAAGTCGCCAAAGTCTGCGATGTCGTACCAGCCTTTTCATGAGATGTCAGTGATGATTGCTGCATGCCTTGGAGGTGTCATGTAACGTGTGATTACTTACCCGGCATCGCCATGCCTCCATTGACTGTGATTGGGATATTCTGCTTTTGTCAGCGAGCGCCATAGACATTTAACGATAGTCAGTACTGACAGGTGCATTGGGAAAGACGAACTTGGTCTCCGGAAACAGAGACTTCCGACGAAACTCTTCAGCAAGAGAGTACCTGTTCTCATGTGAGTGGGCTTGTGCCGAAAGCTTGATGCAACGACTTTGAACATCGCCATGGCTTACCATCCCGCGCCGCTGTCCAAGTATTAGCATGTGAAGGTCGGGTTCTATGCTTGATCTTTCATGTATGAACATACGAATCTCCTAGGCCATGGGCGACGATTACTGTGGAGGTGTGACGCTTGACAGCCTCGACAACCAATGCCTTGGCGGCTGACATATTCGTGATTGTTTTTCTCTCGTGTCAGGAATTACTGCTTCCCCTTTTTTGAGATGACCGAAAGGAAGTTCGGCGATTTTTGTCGTCGTTGATTACGGTGTTGGTGTTGTGTCAAAGCAGGGGCGCGGCCAGAATTCCGAAGTCACGATCCCCCGGCACGAAAGTGACAAAGCAGCTCTGCCTGACTTCAACTGCTGTACAAGAGGTTCTAGAATGCTCGAGCGGCATTTTGGCAAGTGATGCCTTCCTATTTTCCTTGGATCAAGACTATTTTCATTGGATTACTGTTGGCCTTGACGCCGCTTGTACTGCTGAAAGATAAAACGGCAGACACGATCTTCTACAGACGTTGGCTGGAGTCAGTCCTTCGCAGACCACCATCAACATCAGCTCAGAGTCCACACACGTCTCCTTTAAGCCAAACGGATTCATTTTCTAGCAAAAACACAATGACACGAACGCCGGTCTATTTCCTCTCTCATGGGGGTATGATTGCTAAACCTGGTAGAGTGACATACGAAGAGCGAGAACTAATCATCACCACTTTGCTCAGGCCCGAACATCATGGAAGAAACGCAACATCCTGCGTATGCGAAATTGCAAGAAATTGGTCTCGAGATAACTCAGAAAGTCAAGCCCAAAGCCGTAATCGTCTTTTCTGCGCACGTAGGTCGAATGGCTGAGTTTATGGCACGAATTAGCTGACCATGATTCACGTTCTTTAGTGGGAAGGGGGCCGCGACACCATAGAGGTCAATACGGCAACGGAAATGCCTCTCATCTATGACTTTTATGGATTTCCTCCTCACTACTATGAGTTCAAGTTCCCGAACAAAGGTTCTCCAGAACTCGCAGAAAAACTTTTGCAAAATATTCAGAATGCTGGAATCAAGGCCGAGGGTGTTAGAAGAGGGTTGGACCATGGTGTCTGGGCTTCTTTTATGTGCGCATTCGACCCCGTCAAGAATCCTCTGACGGTGCCTATCGTCCAAGCAAGTATTTTCGGCGCGGATGATGCCGACATGCACTACAACCTTGGAAAAGCAGTGTCCTCTCTTCGTGACGAAGGTATCCAGATCATTGTCTCTGGCATGGCGGTACACAATCTGAGAGATATAGCCCGTGTATGGGGCCAGCCCGGCGCCCTGGAATATACGTACTCGTTCGACGCCGCGCTCAAGGATGCCGTGGAGGAAGCTCCAGAAAACAGGCAGAAGGCCATGGCTGAACTGCTGAAGCGGAAAGATGCAAGAAAGGCGCACCCAAGTTTCGAACATCTTTTGTAAGTGCAGTGATATGTGGCGCTTGGCGAAGCGTGCTGACCTCTTGTCTTTCCAGGCCTATATACATCGGCGCAGGTGCAGCCTATGAGGAGAAGGGTAAGCAGCTTTGGACATTGCCGGAAGGCTCTATGAGTTGGGCACAATATCGATTCGGAGAGGTGGGAGCATGACGAGATTAGGATTTACTGCTCCAGATATAGCAGCATGCACCTCGGGTCCTGCTTTTGGGTATCTAGCTGTGCTTCATCATCAAGCTCTGTCGTAATGTACAAAATTGTACAGGAAGAGTGTTACTGCTTCGTTGATTCGTTGCTTGCGCTCTCTTTCGATATCGTTTAGTGTCTACTATTGCTCCTTCACCAGGGCAGTGACCTTATCCTCAATTGCCTTGGCATCCAGTCCTGGGCACAGTATTAGAATCATGTGAGTGTGCGGCCGCTACAAGCCACGACGCTGCTACTCGCCTTTCAAATCTGCCACCTTTTCTCGTCCAAACTCGTATCTTGCGTATACTCGAGGTTCAATGCCTAGCGCTTCTCGGATCATGATCGGGGTATGAGGATTGTGGTGCTTCATGGTTGGGTATGCGCGCGTCAGGAACGATCTATTGTTGACTATTGTTAGCAATGCGGCGCTTCTAGGCAAGTACAATCGATGCCAATGGACTTTTCGTACCGTACAGCATTGGAGTGCTCGGACGTCTGGCAGTGGAGGAAGCGTAGCTCCTTGAGGCCCTTGGTGAAGGCGTATTTGCTCGTCATAGTGGCTGTTATCACAGTAGAGGAGGAAAGAGTGTACACCTCGCGCAGAGACGGCAGTGAGGTGGCTGTGAAGGCGATGAAAGCCGAAGTGCTGTATATCAGAAGTAGGATTGTGCTTTAGTAAGTAGCGATCGACTTGCAGCTCCAATTGTCTCCGCTCCACCCAAGGCTTGGCTCCGACGACCTCAGCAGAAACAGCTACTTATTCCCGTCACAAACTAAGGGCAACGTCCAGGTCGCATACACTCCCTCGCCAGCCAGCGTAACGACCTGCACGATCGGCCTCTTGCAGCATACCGCATTCGCAATGTCGACATCGATGCGCTTCGGCCTGCGCGCCGCGCAGAACAGCTTCCGTCAGCCCGTAATCCGTCAGAATGTCAACCGATTTGCTCAAAGACGAACACAATCTACCGTCGCGGACGCTGCAGAGGCGACGAAGAGCAATGAGTCTGCGTTCAGCAAGTTCTTCAACTCCCCAGTTGGCCCAAAGACCGTTCACTTCTGGGCTCCGATCATGAAAGTGAGTGACTCCTCCTTGCAGTGACAAGCCATTGAGTCGCCGAAAAGCGTACTCTACATGCAACTTTACTGCTATACACCGGTACTGATATTTCATTCTACAGTGGGGCCTCGTCCTTGCCGGTGCTGCTGATTTTGCCCGACCCGCGGACCAGCTTTCAATCTCACAAAATGGCGCTCTTATGGCTACTGGTCTAATCTGGACGCGATGGTGCTTCGTCATCAAGCCAAAGAATCTGTTTCTCGCCAGTGTAAATTTCCTCCTGTTCTGCGTCGGTGCAACACAAGTCACTCGAGTCCTTATGTACCAAAAGAGCTTGAAGGGCGAGACTTTGGGCGAGGAGATCAGGGACGAGGCGAAGAGCGAGGGTAGCAAGCTGGAGCAGGCGTTTGACAAGGCAGAGAAGAAGGTCGAGCAGAGGGTTGGTGGAAAGTAAGGAGTGGAAATGGTTCATGTGGACTGGGCGGATTGGAGGATATGAGAAGTCTCTTGCCCTGGGACGGACAGTAGAGTTATCTGTCTATAAGTCATGTAGCGTTCTCGCCTGGCTGTTGCGTGAGCAAGTGCTTCTGCACGCCGACTGATATGAAATTTCTGTATAGCTTTTGACTGAGCCATCCGCTACTTTAGGCCCTGTATACTTGCTTAGGTTGCGAGGTTATCGGAGGCAGGTTATCGTCTATAACCTATAATCTATAGGTTATCTTCCGCCGTTTATTTAATAACCTATACTACTTTCTAGGTTATAGATTATCGTCTTATAGGTTATCGGAATTGCTTGTTCTAGTAGGTATATACGAATAATCTATCTACCTCCTCGTAAGGAGCTTTTAGCCCCTAAATCGTGCCCTGCTAGTAGTGCGGAAGAACCTACTTCTTAGCCGCGTAGATCTCGTATTTCGCGTTATAGACTATACTATTATTATTATTTTATCGTCTCTTGCTATTACTATACTATAATAGAAGCCGCTTAAGTCGCCGTAGTTATTATTACCCTTGCTAGCGTATCTCTTACTACCGTTCTACCCTTCTTCCGACCTACGACGTAGGAGCGCTAGTATTTCTCCTCGGATAAGATCGAGACTCTAACGGACCGCGAGAAGGGTAGAAAGGAGATATATAGGTATCTAAATAGACTAGAAGACGTATATTATAGTACGACGCGTTTAAAATAGCTAGTATTGCGATCGTTAATTAAAGAGCTAGAAGAGAGCGGCGATTTAGATAGGTATAGCGCTATAAAGGTCGATATCGATAAGTAGGTAGTTATCTTCTTAGACTTCGTAGTATATAACCTATCGGTACGGCAGCTACGTAATTAGTATTAGTACTCGTTTAATACCTTCTATTTAATTATTAAGAAGGTTAGTAAAGCGCTCTATCGGATAGCCGATAAATATATAAAGTTGCTAGATAAGGACGAGGTCTACGAGAACTTGAAGCTAAATAATCTAATCTTTAAGTACTTCCGTAGCGCTATCGGCGCGCTAGACGGCACTTATATCTACGCTTAAATACTATACTAAGAATAGAGCGCGTAGCGCTATAGGAAGAACTTTATCGCGTAGAATATTATAGCGGCGTATAACTTTAATTGCAAGTTCTAGTATACGCTAGTCGGATACGAGGGCTCTACGAATAATAGTACGGTTCTTAGTCGCGCCTTTAAGAGTAGATTCTCGGTGCTAGAAGATCGATATTATCTAGCGGATAGTAGATATTCTTCGCTCGATCGACGCCTTCTCGTACTATACTAAGCGATACAATATTACCTACGTAAGTAGTATACCGCGTAGCGAAGGCCTAAGACGAAGGAAGAGTTGTTTAACCTACGTTACGCTTAGCTTCGTAACTATATTAAAAGGATCTTCGGTATTATTAAGAAGCGCTTTGCTATCGTCGCTTAAGGACCTTACTAAGGATATAAACTTATCGACTAAAAGCGTATTCTTATAGCGTATCTTGTCCTTTATAATTATATCCTTTGCTATAGTTCTTAACCTCTTAAATCCGAGCCGCAACTTCTTATTAATAAGAGCGGTATAATAGGCAATCGAGACCGAGCGAATAGTACTATCTAAGGCGCGGTTAAGGATAAAGATATAGTTAGGTTTCGTAATAAACTAGCGGAAGATATATAGCAAGATTATCTCGAGTACTTAGAGAAAGCGAGGCTCGATAAGCGTAGACCGTAGAAGTAGTAGTAGAGCTAGCGGTATACGTAGGGGTATTTAGCGGAGGATTAGAACGGCGTTTCTAGTAAGGAATTAAGTGTTTCTTCCTCTATTTAGCTATTAGCGGTATATAACGACCTCTCTCGTATCTCTCTCGTATTACTCTTAATTCTCGAATAGGTAGTAGCGAGTGCGATTAACGTTACGACTATACGGTCTTAGCGGGGTCTATATAGGTTATAAAGAGTAGAAGAATTGTATTTATATAAAAGCCGATTACGTACACTTTGTTAAAACACTATCGAATACTAATTAAGTCTAATTAATTCAAATGCTACACTTATTGCTAGACAATATCTATACTCTTTATATACCTAAGTCGAGAAATTAGGCTCGGACTCGGAATAAGCTAATTTTAACTCTAGTTATTCTAGCAATATCAACTCTTCTAATAACAACAACCTATCTCTAGCTCTACGAATACCCGCGGTACGTATATAGCGACGGCTAGCTATAACTAGGTATATCTAGACACTATCCTACCAATTTAGGAGCGCTACTAACCTCCTAATAAAGCTCCTAGAAGAATGCCTCGAAATTAGCCTATCTCTCCGGTCTTACTATCGAGATAGCGATATTCGCTCGATAAGTTACCTTTCTAACTTCCTTCGCTATCGCATTCTTAAGCGTAAATAGCTAATCTTTTAATACTTCTAGGTTAAATAAGCGCTCGTAAACGATCTCTAATAGCTCCTTAATTCGTAATAGCGGTATAGAAGCCCTAGCTTCGGATATAGATATAAAGTTAGCGAGTGTCTCTTATAGCGGCTTAAAGGTAGAGATAGTAGCCTTCTTATTAGCTTCTTACTCGGCATTCTATCTGCGATAGATACGCTTACCCTCTACCTTCGCTCTCTATATCTTCTTCTTATTAAGCTTCTATTTCTTCGCCGCTATCTTATACTAACGTTTAAACTCGCTAAGTTCTTCTAGGTCCGTAGACTCGCTCGCTCCGCCGCTCTCGCTTTTAGTAGGCTCCTTATCCGACTTATCTACGGCCTTATTACTAGGCTTATCTTCCGCTAACGTCTTCGCCGTCTTAGCTCTATCTCCTATCGTAATATTACTTCCGATAAGTATCTCTAACTCCGACTGCTACGCCGGCAACTACTCGAGATATATAGCGCACTCCGGATAAGCCTTATTATAAGTATCTTCGACCTCTTCTATAGACCGTAGAGGCTGTCTATTCTAGCCGCTAATATAAGTATTATAGATAACCTAAACGCGCTACTCCTTCTTTAACTATATCTACTTATTCTTTAAGGACTCGTCTTTAAACTAGAGCTAGAACTTCTTACTTATTTAAGTAGTAATAGGCCTTAGATCCTTTAAGCGGAAGTTCTTACTATCGGTCTACTTAGCGCGTAGTTTAATTAACTCGTCGAGGAAGTATTTAAGGTACTCGTTAGTATACTTCTATAGCAATAGATACTTCTTATTTAGATTAGAATTAACCGGCTTCTTGCGCCGCTATCGCTTCCGCTTAATAGTACGCTTTAGAGCTATTATAATAGACAAGAGACTATATATAAAGGAGGGTAGTTTATTAAGAGCCGGAATAGCACTTAGATTAGAAGACGCGACGTATTACAAGCGTATTAAATTGCTAAGAGAGTCTAATTACGGTAACCTATAACCTTATTTAATAGCGGAGCCGTTTATATAATAATCGGTTATCTATAGGTTATTAAACACAGGTTATATTGCGATAACCTACAACCTACAACCTAAGCAAGTATATAGGGCCTTATCTAAACTAAGGCGACCGGGATTCGCCTAACTGTCGTTCCTGCGCTTAGGCTTTATAAAAAAGCAATCTTCGAGACAGCCCTACCTCCTATTAGGCTTATAGGCATAAAGAATCAAACTGCGACCGAGTGTACGTAATAGATTAGTAATTAGGGCTAGCTTCCGAACTTTCCGACTAGCTAATTACAAACACACCTAATAGTTCTTCGCCTATAAGCCTAAGAACAAGCCGTACTAAACTAGCCTACGACGTACTACTTTTTCGCGACTACGCAAATATAACAATCTAAATAGCGGAGATTGTAGCCCTACTAATTGCGCTTTATTCTACCTACTAAATAAGTCTATGCGACGTTAGCGCGTTAAGTTTTCGCTATTCTGCTAAGCCGACTCGACTATAGCTATCCGGATTGCTAGGCAGCTAGCTACACTACTAGAAACACCTTAATATATAATATACCGCATCGCCTAGCTAACACTTAGAGGTCCTTCTCCTAACGCCGGTAATTATTGTTTAGGTAGGCGAAAATTCCGTCCGACGCCTACTAACTAGTAACCGCTCTATAGCCTTCGAGGGCAATCGACAACCTTCCTATAGCCGACTCGATACTTCGAGGTCCTTCGTAGACTATTTCTAAACACCTTTTATATATAGCATAAGTCTATCCGAGGTATAGTTGTTAAGTTGCTACTATATAGCAGACGCGACTCTAAAGCTAAGGTTAAAACACCTAAAAGTCGCTACTACTACCGCTGCTACTATAGCTGCTACTATAGCTACTAGCACCGCTACTACTATAGCTGCTAGCACCGCTGCTACTATAGCTAGGAGACCGCTGCTATAGCTGCTAGTACCGCTGCTACTATAGCTACTATTGCTACTAATATATCGAGTAACGATCTATCCTCCTTAACCTCGGTTCTACTATCTAATAATAACCTAGTCGGTAGTGCTATCGCCTATAACTATAATAAGAATATAACCGGCCTAGACGACGATGCTGCTTTACTTAGAGGACCTAAGGAACAGACTGTTCTTATAGGCGTACAGACCGATCTACTAATCTATCTAAGTAGCGGCGGCATTCTCTCTAACCCTCTAGATAAATTAGTTAGACTAGCCGGGATAGATAAGATTAGTAACTTCTAGGATAAGGCATCTGTAGATAAAGACCTTAGCGAGAAGGATAAAGAGATGTCCGACGACGAGGAAGATCTCGAGCTTCGCGATAGTAACGAAGAAGATAGTAATAAAGATAGTAATAAAGCTAGCGAAGAAGATAGTAAAGAGGCAGACTAGCCTCTTACCGAAGAAGAGCGCCTTATAGCGGCCGCTCGCAGGAAGAGGAACCGCGATAAGCACTATAAAGAGATTAAGGAGCTTATAAATAAGTATAAGATTACTATACCGTACCTTATAAAGTTCCTAGTTAGCAAGCTAGGCAAGAAGGCCTAGCAGGACGTAACCTAGGATTAACTACGCGTCTTAACGAGGCGATCTAAGCGGTATAACAGAAACCTTAAGTCTCTCCTCGATGCCTTCCTAGAAGAACGCCTATTTAGCGCTCGTATTATACGTATAGAGCTTAAGACCCTTATCGGTAAGGATCTCTTTAGTACCTACTATCTAGAATTTAGCTATACCGAATTCGACCTTACCGATATAGACAGTATTATTTATTAGTATGCCCCGATATAGTATTAGCTTCTTAGGAATCTTAGCTAGGACCTTCTCCCTAATGTTCGAAAGAATACCGCCTAGTACTAGGAAACCTTCTAGGATAGGTATAATGTTATCCGGAAGCGCACTACGATAATTATATCGCAAATCCTTTTCTTAATAGCTTATATTAATGCCTCTTTCTTCCCGAAGGCCCTTAGTATCTTTCTCGTTAGTAATAGAGTAAGCCGGAGAGTTCTCGAGTACCTAAATAGCCTTAGCCTTGTCCCCTCGTACCGCACTATATAGATCCTAATAGGTAAGAATACAGAAATCTAGATATAGAAGATTAGCGAGTTAGCTAACGACCCGAAGAAGCAGAGTAGTAAGACTATCGATAATTTAAATCGTATATAGACCTATATAGTCTAGCGGAGTAGTAAAACTAACAAGATGCTTAGTATTATAACATCGTACCTTGTAGAGAATAAGTACATTCTAGAAGGCGGGTTAGGGAAGGGCATAATCTGCTACGACAAGCCTCTAGATCTAGACGATATCTTTAAGAACATATACGAGGATAAAGCCTATATATAGATCCTAAGGAACCTAGCCGATCCGACTACTAATAGCGAGACTACTAACAGCGAGACTGCTAATAGCGAGACTACTAACGGCGGGCCTAAGACTATTAAGATTACGGAGATTAGCAAGAAGACTACCTTATTCTATATCGATAAGGCTATCGTATACACTTTCCCGAAAGCCGTTAAAGCTATATTTAAGAAGGAGGCGGCAGAGGCAGAGGCTAGTAACGACGATAACGATAGTAATACCGTTAGTCGTCTAAAGTAGCTAGTTATCGATAAGATGCCGGCGATATAGACTAAGGTGCTTTCTATGCTACTATCCTTTAATAATAAGGCTACGATTGTAGGCATATATACAGTCTAGGATAATATCCTTCTTAACTTTATAGACCTAGATCGAGATAAGGACTTTAAAAACGGACCTAATAGACCGCTAATTATCTATAATAGCGACTAGATGACTGTTCTACGCGGCCTTTCTGTCCGTAATAAGAGTGTTAAGAGCGACGATACGTACGACAAGCGAGACAATCTCTTATTCTCTCCTACCTAGTTCTATACTATAATAAACTGCAGCCTTATATTACTACGGACCTATTAGGACAATAACAGAGATAGGGAGCTATTGCTAGTATCCTAGACGTTAAAGGCTAATGCTGCCTTTTAGTATAGAGACAATAAGATTAGCAAGGACAAAGCTAAGTTCTTCGAGGTTTAGTAGCTATTAAAGACGAGCTTCCGATCTCGCATTATCGGTCTCGTTATTTAGTAGCTTATCGATAAAGGCCGAGTTATTATCGCTAGCTAGGATAATCGTATAGAAATAGTAGAGGCCGCTATCTCTCGACTTACTCGCGATTAGTATATCTATCTTATCGACAAGATATACAACAATACGTTGTCTCTGTCTACCTAGCGCGGCTAACCTAGAATAGATCCGCAGTTTACGACAATGTCTCGAATGCTAAAGGAGATTAAGCAATTCCTTACGTTGCGCAAGTCTATCCGTAATATAGATATTAGCTATCTTCGTAGATTAGTCGACTTCCTAATCCTATTATTCTTTAGTGCTCGTTAGGGCAATTATAGCCGCCTAATAACCTACCTACGCTAGCTGCTCGGTCCTAGTGCTAATCTAGTAGTACAAAAGGCAATCCTAACATCAAGTGTGATCTCTATAAACGGTAACAAGGGACATACTGTCGTAGCTAATAAGTGTCTTAAGCTCTACAATTACGAGTACTCTAAGGATATTAACTAATACGCCAATTCGACCTATAATATATAGGCTACATTTAAGAAGGTAGCATTAAACCGGGAGCTATCTAGAATCTTACGCACTATAATAACTAATATAACTAGGATCAAGCTAAGCAGCTACTATACCTATAAAAACACCTCTGTCGACGTATTTAGTAGAGCCGAGAAGCTATACTCTAATAGATATACAAAGCTATACGGAAACCCTAGTAGCAACGTCTCTAATAATATCTAGCAGCTCGGAGGCATACAGATCTTAGAAAAGGTAGCCGACTTTAACGAGGGCAATATATAGTATTATTAGGGTCGTAGTACCGTATCGATAGATAAGGAGATAGAGGCTACTACTATTGCTAGTCGTATAGCTACCGGTAATCTTAGTGCTATCGAAGACTCTACTATTAATGCTAGCGACTCTATATAGGCTAATGCGGTCGATCGGCGTAATAGATAGCTAGGAGACGAGTAGGGAGACAAGTAGGGAGACGAGGCGCTACCGACTACCTATCTTAACAAGCTTAACTAAGAGGGTAACACATTTAGTATATAGAAATCTATCGCTTAGCTACCGTTCCTTGCTATACTAATTAATATAGGCTGTTAGCTTCTAGTGCTACTATAGCTTTATCTTCTAGTGCTTTATCTTCTAGTGCTTTATCTTCTAGTGCTTTATCTTCTAGTACTAGGCGTACGATAATAGCTTAATAGCTAGCTAGGCTAGGCGTACGATAATAGCTTAATAGCTAATAGCTCCGTAGACTAGAGTGCGTGCCTAGCGGCGAAGTAGTAGCGGTAGACTAGAGTACATACCTCGTCGGGAGTAGGTTAGAGTAGAGGTCTCTGCTATTAGCTTCGCTTTAGACTTAGTTCCTATATGAATTTAGAGCGCCTAATACTAAAGGAGGCCTCCGGTAATTTCGATAACTGCTAGCAATTCTAGCCTTAGGCATTTAACTAGTAGCAGTCGGCGGCTATAGCGTTAAAAGTGCGATAATATATAGCCGTTATTGTTGCCTTGCTATTATAGCGTAAATAGCGCAATCCTATTAGTAGAGGTAAACCTTACCTACGATACGCTAATATAGACCTACGCTTCCTAGTTTAACTTCTTCTTCTTCTATATATACTAATATACTAACACCCCTAGCAATATACTAGCTATCGGCTTCTAATAGCAATAGTATCGATACCTCTTTATCGTATATAGGTAGCTCTATAGCGATTAATACTATTCCTTACTAGTTCTACGGCTTGCTACTAATAGAGCCGCTTGTCTAATAGTTGAGGTTCCTCGATAGGTAGAGTTTGTTTAGTCCTTCTCTTAAGGTCTCCGATAGGCTTTGCTAAGTAAGATATTGCGAGGCGACTCTCCTAGCGAGTAGGTATACTATAGCTTTAGCGGGCGTCGACTACGCATTTAACCGAAAGAGTATAGTTATTATTAGATCGCAGTCTTATCTTAGTATAACAAACTGCGGGTCTCGGGTAGATTAGCGGAGGTAAAAACTCTTTAGTAAGGTATACCTATAATACGGCTAACGGTCTAACTCGGTAAAAACTCTTTAGTAAGGTACACCTTAAGTAGCGGCTCGATAGCGACTCTCCTACTAAGTAGGTTAATAGGTTCGTAGTATTACTATAGGTCTAACTCGGTAAAAACTCTTTAGTAAGGTATACCTTAAGTAGCGGCTAGGCCTAATTCGGTAAAAACTCTTTAGTAAGGTATACCTTAAGTAGCGGCTACAGGCTTCCTACGTTCGGATTCTTTATAGGATAATATACGCGCATCTAGTTAAGTCGGCGTAACGCCTTCGTTAGGACTGTTAGTTATAATAACCTTAGTGCGTAAGGGCCTCTAGTATACTCAAGCCCGAAGGCGCTTAGTCTTAGTCTTAGTCTTTACTGCTATACGACTATAGCCCTTTGCGTATTAAGACTGCTATTCGACTATAGTACGCACCGATCCGAACCGAGCGTATTAAGACTATTATCCGACTGCAGTGCGCCTCCTCTTCTATTCTAGCAAGCGTATTAATATTGCTATACGACTATAACGCGCTCGACAACCCTTTTCTACGGTATCTCTAACACTAAGGGCGCGGTTACACTCTATTATTGTCTAGGTACTAATAAGTGTCGCTTTAGCGAATAAGCTATTATTGTTTTACTTAATAAGTCCCTTCCTATACACCTCGCGTACTATAGTTAGTAATAGAATGCGTTAATTGTTACGCATTGCGCGTAGTATATAGGCTATATACAACACTAGTATGCTTCGGAGTGTATGCTTCTATAGCCGCTTAGTGCCGCTAGTTAATTAGATCCCCGGACGCTACTATTCGTTTTCTCTGCCTTATATAGTAACTAGTTATCGGAATAATCGTTCTAGGGAGAGTCTAAGCAATAGAGGGCGTTAACGTAAGAGGGCTATCGTAGCTTCTCGAAGGGTGCTTTTACGAGCGCTCGATATATATTATCGCCCTACGTATCTATCCTTGCCGTATATGTTATAGTGTCTATAAGAGCATGCGGTGCAATAAGTATAGTACTAGTCTCGCTAGTAACTTCTTGCTAGTAACTTCTCGCTAGTAACTTCTCGCTAGTAACTTCTCGCTAGTAACTTCTCGCTAGCGTTAGTAACTTCTCGGGTTTTGGAGGCGGTTCTTAGTGCCTAAGGCGGCCGTCGTTATTGTATTAGACACTTTTGTTAGCGCTATTTACTAGAAATGCGCGCAATCGGCGTATCTTGCTATATTAGTAATATGCTATTATAAAAGTCGTAAAAGTCGTAAAGTCGGTATTGTAAATACGCGGAAGGAAGCAGCTATAACGTTTAATCCTACTAATTAAGCGCTCTGCTATACTAAATCCGGGGTCTTAGCGGGACTCGGTATCCTTGTCGCTTCCTCGAATTTACGCTTCTCGCCTAGCTCTTATATACTATCGATACCTACGACTATCGATACCTACGACTATCGACACCTACGACTATCTATAAACCCTTATCGCAAAGGACACGATAGAAGAGCCTGCTTAGCGAGCTTACAAGGACATAATAGAAGGGTAGTTAGGAAGGACCTTATTAAATGCTAATTCTAGTGCTATCCCTATTGCTAATTCTAGCTTAACTAGATATTACATATTATACGCTAGCTCTTATAGAAGCAACTTAACTAGGCATTATACGCTAGCTCTCGCAGAAGCAGCTAAACTAGGCACTACTATACGCTAGCTCTCGTAGAAGCAGCTAAACTAGACACTACTATACGCTAGCTCTCGTAGAAGCAGCTAAACTAGACACTACTATACGCTAGCTCTCGTAGAAGTAGCTAAACTAGGCTAGCTATTGTAGAAGCAGCTAAACTAGGTATTACACGCCTACTCTCGTAGAAGTAGCTAAACTAGGCTAGCTCTCGTAGAAGCAGCTAAACTAGGCTAGCTCTCGCAGAAGCAGCTAAACTAGGCATTATACGCCTGCTCTCGCAGAAGCAGCTAAACTAGGCCTGCTCTCGTAGAAGCAGCTTAACTAGGCCTATACTCGTAGAAGCAACGCGATCGAGCGTAGTGTTACGGCTTACTTTTCCGGGGATAGGATAAGGACTTAGCGAGCTTATAAGGACATAATAGAAGGGTAGCTATAACGGATATTGTTAATGCCATTTCTAGCGCCATTTCTACTGCCTATTCTACTGCTATTTCTAGCGCTATTCTACTACTATTTCTAGCGCTATTCTACTGCTATTTCTAGCGCTAATTTACCGCCAATTCTAGTACTATTTCTAGCGCTATTTCTAGCGCTATTTCTAGTGCTATTTCTAGTGCTATTTCTAGCGCTATTTCTAGCGCTAATTCTAGCGCTAATTCTAGCGCTAATTCTAGCGCCAATTCTAGCGCTAGCTTTTATAGAAGCAGCTAAACTAGGCAGGGTTAGCGGCGACGGCTTAGTAATCCTATCGGCGAGCTACCTAGTAACTAGCCTATAAGACGGAGACTAGCTTCTAATAGCGTACGGTTCCTACGTAGCTTACGGCTACCTCTCTTCCTAGTAGTACGAGTAACTATACTTAATAACTGCTCGGCTCTCTTAGCTCGCTCCGATTTAACTTAATTAATCCGGCGCGCTCTATATCGAGGTACCTAGCTTATTACTAGGCTTATAGAGGCAGGACGCTTATTACGCGGATTATCCGGACTACGAGCGATAGTAGTACCTATAGTAACAGCCGAAGCGGATAGAAAGGTAGAGGCTAGATTGCCTAAAAGTACTATATTAAGCGTAACTATCCGACTAGGTAGCCTAGGGCTAGTACTAGGACTAGAAGCAGTAGTAGCGGCAGTCGCTCTCTCGATCTAATTCGTACGAAGACCTATCCTAGCTACCTCGCTACGGGAGGACTCTATAATACCGGCCTAGACGGCATTTCGCGTAGCGTTCTATACAGCAAGGCGCTATACTAGAGACACTATCGAAGTATTTAGTAATACGGGTCGGCCGGCCGTAGATTAAGAACTAGAAGCGAGTCTAGTAGTAGTAGCAGTAGTAGCAGCTTTCTTCTCTTCCTCTGCTACGCGTTGCTTATCTACGCGCTTCTTAGCTTTCGTATTAAGACTAGCCTTCTACTTAGCAAAGATACTTGTACCGATTCGCTTAATCTTATTAATTAGCTCGTATAACGCAAATAGGCGCTAGTCGATATCCTAAGCTTTAAACTAGTCGATAAAATCGACCGACTTCTGCTTAAATAGCCGCTAATTAACGACAATATCCTCCTATTGCTCGAGCTAGCTCGTAGTAGTAAACACATTATAGATACTCTATAGCCTACGGCCTTCTAGTATAGTCTTTAACGGCAGGTCGAATATATAGCGATAAGTCTATTCTAGGTACTTATTGTTCTTAGAAGACAACTAGGCCTATAGCTTCTAGAAGGCAATAGCCGGACGTATCCTATTTCCTAGCTTACGGAAGATTAGACCTATAGCTTCTGCCGGTAGCCTACTATTATAAAGGAGATCGAGGGTAGGGTTATAGGCATTATAGTAGTGCTCGCTCGGTAGTAGGTCTTATAGATATATTACCTTATCCTCGCTAAGGTACTAGAGGATTACCTTACGAGGGCAGATACTATAGTCTCGATATCGATCGTTCTAGAAATGCATCTAGATCTTTAGAATCTTCTCGCGGGTAGCTATCTCTGCCTTAGTCTAATACTTCGGATCCGTACTAGCATCTGTATCTATATCTATATCTGTATCGCTAGCAGTACTTATATCGCTATAGTCTCCTTTAGCATCCTCTCCGGGAATTTGTAACTACGATAGGCTTAAGGAACGGCCTAGCGTATAGCGATACTAGTATAATCTTCGGACTCTTATCGCTAAATAATAAGAATTAGGACGAGGCTACTTCTTGCTATTATTAATTAGGTATAGTAAGAAGACTAAGGCTATACTCCGCTTGCCCTACTATAGAAGGGTACGACTAATACGACTAAGTCGCTATATTAAATCTTTAATGTCTCGAGTTATCGGATACTTAATCTAGGCGACAATCTCGATATCTAGGATATTTAGACCGATACTAAACGCAGTCGTAGCGATTATAATACGAATGTTCGATAGGCTATCGGAGCCCTCTATAGTACGACTATATTGCTTGTATCGACGAGTCTAGTCGCGCTTAGCTACGCTACTAGTATAGAACGAGACGGTAGTATAAACATTTATACTAGCATTGCTCTATATATATCGCTTTTTTAGATCGCTATAGGTAGATATTATAGCAACTAGCTATATTCGAATAATACTAGCTAGCTCTTATACAGACTTCCGACTATTAATAAATAGTAGAGCCTTCTTAATGCCTTAAGGTATAGCTTCCTTGCTTTCTAGATCGAAGGCTCTATCGATTGCGAAGTATAGGTAGTTATACCCTCTAAGCTAGTCTTTATCGATAGTCCGTAAGATATATATAGTATCTAGTCGATTAATACTACTACGGAGAACCTTAGTCTTATACGGTTTATTTCTAAGAGGTCGGAAGCTACCGTTCTTAGCTATAAAGTCCTCTGTTTCCTTAGACACTAGCGATAGTTAGCTCGGTTTAGTTTAGCTTAGCTCGATCTACTTACTAGTAGTAGAACAGCCTAACTATACCGTATCGGTGCGTAGTAGCTTCCGTAGCGAGAAGATCTAGGCATATTCCTTACGAAACTCCTTCTACTTCGCTACTAGGTGTATCTCGTCGATTATAACTAAACTAATCCGAGCCCGGGCCTTTAGGTCTCGAATAATAGCTCGGAAATCCTCGCTAGCTGCAGTTTCTAGACTAAGGATAATATAGTAGACCTTGCTATCTATAATCTTCTAAAATAGGTTACGATCTATACTCTTATTCTCTGCGGTAATATTAACTATATTAATTAGATAGTTAGCTTATCGGGCAGTCTCGCGCACATCCTCTATATACTCCTTACTAAGACGATTTAATAGAGTAATTTTAATAACTACTATGCCCGTTAATAGGTGTAAGAAGGGTATATTAGCAGGTAGATAGGGTAGTAGTAGGTATAGGTAGTATTCGATAAGGAGCTAGGAGGAGAGGGAGGAAGGTAGGTAAGTTGGCCTATTGCTAAGCGCCAAGCCCTGCCTAAGGCATTAAGACCCTAACTTCACTCGAGCCCGGTTATATACTAATTACGTATAACCTCTTTGGTCCTAATATACGCTTCCCTTCTAAAGGCCGCGCCCTCGTAGCCGGTCTTTGTTCTAGTCTCAACCTCTATTGCTACTAACTTAGTAGGTCTAATAGGCTGCTTAGTCCGCGCTAAATTAAACGCACAACTACCGATTATATAACTATACTAAACCTCACCTTCTAACACAATATCTAACTCTAACTACGCTATCCTTACATACAATAAAGTAATATATAACTATAAGAATTAAGGACTATTGACTAATTACAATACGAGCGTACCTTCCCTACTATAATAGGTAGGTATACGGGGTATTGTAGCACTGCCCCCGTTCTACGTAATATCGTACCGAGTTCTTTACGTCTACTCTAAAAGACCTAGCTATATCCGCTTCCGAGGGTTGTCCGCTTCCGAGGGTTTGTTCTTATTATTACGAGGGCTATTATTGTTCGTAGTTTCGCTAGCCCTAATTAGTTAGGTTTAGTAGCCTTCAATTGTTAATCTTATCTTATCTTTTTAGAAAAAACACAGCTCGTCTAGTTTCTATAAGTAAAGGCTATTATAAGTGCAGTAGTAGAGGTTCGCCTCGCTTAAAGGGTTAGATAGATCGAGGAGTAACCTATTGTCTACAAGATCGACCCTAGCCTACTTAGCTCTATAGTTTTGCCCTTAGTTAGTCTATTAGTCGCTTAATCTTTTAGGCGGCTTAAAGTTTTAACTTAGCCTTAAAGTTTTAATCAAAGTTTTGATTAAGGTGCCTTAGGCTCGTAGTACAGGTAAGGTTGTATCTATAGGCGCGGTAATAATAGCAAGTAATGTCGATAATAGTAGCGCTAGTCGTCTTAGCGCTAACTTTACCTTGCTTTCGATTTCCTTCTTCGACTAATAACAACTCGGTAACACCGTTACTAATATAGCGGTGTCCTTCCTTTCTTAAATAGCAACACACTCCGTAATACCGTTACTAATATAGCCGCGCTAGCCATCTTCTAACACACCGTTATTCGTACGCGCGCGCGTGCATTCTCGTCGATTACCTAGGCCTCGAGGCCTCGGTAGAATAAAGGAATAAGAGGTAGAGTCTTTGAAAGAGTAGTAACTAATTAACGCGTCGTAGCGCGCTTGTTAACACTCGGTACGCGTTTACTATAGTAGTATAGTCTTATTGTCTCTTATTGCTAACAATTGCTTGCCTCTAATTAGTTAGCTAATAGCACCCCGGGGGTAGCATTAATCCTAGGCCTTAATAGTAACATTATAAGCTTTTAGCCTTCTTCTTGTTCTTTACGCTAGTCTAATACTTATCTAACAACTCGGTTATGTCCTTAAAGGAACCTTTAGCTTCCTATAAGTCCTATTTAGGTAAATAGCCTTGCTATCTTAATAGGTACTCCTTCTTGCCTTTCCTAGTCCGGTGCTATAGGATACGTTCTATAGACTATAGCTCTTCCCTATCCGCTAGTATGTCTTCGTATTTAGCAGGTGCTTTATCCCCCTCGCGTAGGTAATATAGCTTAAGGAGGGATATATAGAAGGTGTTATAGATAGTGTAATAGGGAGGAAGCTACAACTAATAGGCCTATACGGAGGAGCCCTTAACTTCTCGAATACGGAATAGGCTAATGTATCTTAGTGCGAGCTTGGGCCTTGTTTTGCCGTTAGGTAATAGGTGCTTGCGGATGCGGAGGTTCTTAGTACTTAGTATAACTATGTCGCCTTATTTGAAGGTTATCGGCGTATAGTGCTTATCGTAGTAGGTCTTTTAGTACTCTTAAGCCTTTGTCAACTTCTCGGCTATCTTAGTATAGATTTCTCGTATCTTCTAAACCCTCTTAATAGCCGCTAGTGTTTCGGGTACTTAACGCGCTTCCCTTTCCTTACGCTCGGCCTCGAGCGAGGTAAATAGGTCTTGTAGTAAGGTAGCGTTCTAGCCTATTATAGCAAAATAAGGGGAGACCTTAGTAGATAAGTAGACACTGTTATTATACACGAATTTAGCTAGTTATAGGAGGTCGACCTAGTCCTCGGGGTTCTTATTAATGTAACTACGTAGGTACTGCTATAGGGTAGTATTCTGCCTCTCTGTTTGACCGTTAGTCTGTAGATAGAAGGCTATTAATAGCCGATGCTTCAGTCTTAGCTGTAAGCAAATCTCGCTCTAATAGTAAGATATTAGTATCGATCTATAATCGGATACGATCCCCTTAGGGGTTCCCCAATAGATATAGAAGATGTTAGTCTATAGCGCCTCTGCTATATTAATAGTAGTCTAATCCTTACGAGTAGGAATGTAGCGAGCACCCTTAGTAAATCGGTCTATAACGACTAATATAGCGTTAAAGACGTCTTTGCTTCCTCTTCGCTTAGTAGGGGGAAGACCTATAATAAAGTCTATTATAAGCTCTATAAAAGGCTTCTTTAGAATAGGGAGTAAAGACAACTCGCTAAATAGTAAGTGCTTTAGTGCTTTAACTCGCTAGCATACTACATAGGTCTGTATATACTCCTTTATATACCGCTTACTATTTAGCTAGTAGTATATACGCGATAGTAACTCGTGCGACCTCTCTATACTATAGTAACTAGCGAGCTCACTATTATAGTGCCTCTTTAAAAGCTCTTGTCTAATCGATTATTTAGCGGGGATATAGTATCTGCCCTTAAACTTTAAGTAACCTTTATCGTCGATCGACTAACTATTACTCTTACTAGATCGAGTCGCCCGTCTACTTATAAGCCTATTAATACGCTCGATAGTAAAGGCGTCCCTCTACTAAGTATATAACAGCTTATCTATAAACGATTAACTATCCCTATTTATAAGGTTATTTAATAGCACCCTCGCTATTAAACGAGGTACGTATTATATGCATCTAATAGTACTAGTAGCCGGAACTACTACAACCTCTTCTATAGTGCTGTTGCTATAGATAGCAATATCTTCAATCGAGTTATTATAGCTCGAGCGATCTACGTCCTTCTTAACGTATACTAGAAGAACGACAACTCCGCTATAGTATTTATTGCTGCCGCGGGGTCCGGAAGTCCGCTTATCCTGCGCTTGCTTATTAATAATACGGGCTATAGCAATCTTATACTGCAGGGTTAGAAACAATAAATTAATGTACTAAGTCTCGCTGTCGTAATTAGGTCGCCTCGATAGGCTATTAGTAGGGTTACTTATACCTAGCCGATATAATATATTAAAATCAAACCTAGCGAGGTAGACGGCCTATCTAGCCTGTCGACCTACAACCCTAGTAACCTTAGTAATGCTACGGAGGTTATTATAGTCTATATAGACCTAAATAGTATACTATACACTATCGAGATAGTGCCTCTAATACTTAAAGGCCTCGACAATAGCTAGGAGCTCTTGCTCGTAGGTCTCGTAGCGACGCTCTATATCGATTATCTTTCGTAAAAAGAAGGCAATTAGGTGCTAGTAATAGTCCTTATCTGATTGCTATAATATAATAGCCGATATAGCGAACTATAAAGCGTTAGTCTTAATACGGATCTACTTGCTTAGTATAAAATAGTATAGCAAGGGGACTTTAGTAAATCGCTTCTTTAGACCGTTAAAAGCGGCTTATGTCTTGTTAGTCTATTTGAATTCTCTAGACGGGTTAGCCTTAGTTTTAGTAAGCTTAGTTAGTAGCATTACATACCTCGAATAGCCCTTAATAAATCGGCGATAGAAGTTAGCAAAACCGAGGAACGACTATAGTTCCTTAATTAACGTAGGAACAGGCTATTTAGTAATAGTCTTAATCCGATTAGGATTAGCCTTAACACCCTCGGTTAATACGAGGAAGCTAAGGAATAATACCTCCTTAGTAGCAAAGGTGTATTTAGAAGGTTTATAATATAGTCTATAGGCTCGTAGGCGGTCGAGGACCTTACGTACTACGGCCTAGTGTTCTATAATATTAGGTAAATATATGTAAACTAGGATGTTATCTAGGTAAACTATACAGAGATAGTCTAATAGGCCCGAAAGGGCCCGATTAATATAGGACTAGAATGTTATAGGGGCATTAGCTAAGCCAAATAGCATAACTAAGTACTCGAAATAGCTATAGCGAGTGCGAAAGGCCGTTTTCTATTCGTCGCCCTTACGAATGCAGATACGATAGTACGTATCCTTAATGTCTAGTATAGTATAGAAGTAAGTACTAGAAAGGCGATCGAGGGTCTTATTAATAAGCAGAAGTAGACAGCGGTCTTTAATAGTAATAGTATTAAGCCCGCGGTAATTAATATATAGACGTAGGCTACTATCCTTCTTTAGTACGAACAGGATAGGTATACTAGTAGGGCTGTTACTATATCGTATCCGGCTATTAGCTAGGTTTTCCTCTAGATACTTACGTAATATAGCAAGCTCTCGTTTACTAAGGTTATAGAGGGGGCTAAAAGGAACCTCCTTGCCCTCTATAATGTTAATCTTATAATCCGTCTCTTTAAATATAGGCAATGTCGACGCTAGGTAGTGTTTAAATACATTAATATAGGTCTCTCGGATAGGCTCTAGTATACGAGCAAGCTAATTAGGGTCTATGCTATCCGGGGGTATAGGTTCATCGTTATTACTACTAAGTAGGTCGGTAGTCGGATTAGCTAAGGCAGGTGTTAGGTTGCTAATAAACAGGACCCTAATATCGTTAGGGCACTCGCTAACATTAATGTATTTAATGTCCTCTTTTCTAGCGATTCTAAATCGCTACTTCTAGAGGCCTAGGTCTATAGCTATAGCGTAGTACTTAAGAACAGGGTTACTAATAACAATATCGGATAGGAGGCTGTCTATGTCTACTGCGTAGGTAGTAAAGTCTAGTAGGCGCTTATTTCCGAGGTCGTCCTTTAGAGCTATAGGAATATAGTAGGCCCTATAGGTTAAGTGCCGAGCGTTATTAAACTAAGCAAGGGTTAGCAGGTTAGTCTTCGGCAGTTGTCGAAGGTCTAATTGCTTAGCTAGGCGATAGCTAATAAGGGCACTAACTGAATTTCCTAGATCTAGTATAACCTTAGTTTAATAGGTAGTGCCCTTCGTATCCTATATAAGGAAGGAGCGTATTATAGCTAGCACAATGTCGATAGTCTTACGCCGTACGAGGCTAACAGTTAGTGCGGCGCTTACTCTTTTTTCGAAGGTTAGCCTATAGGGATAGCGTTAGCCGCTAAGAGGTGCTTTCGGTATTTAGCGGAAGCACGATTAATTCGGGCCTAGTCCTTAGGTTTGTCGCATTGGCCTAGTAGATAGCTAGTGCTGTTACAATTAAAGCACTTCAATCCGGTTAGTAGACTGCCGTAGCTATTGTTACTATTGTTAGCCGAGCGGTTAGCATTATAGGGATACGAGCCCCTTCTACGGCCCCTATCGCGGCCTCCTCTATATAGCCGCCGGCTACGGCCTCTTCTACGATCGTTACTATTCCTATTATTAGCATTGTTATCCTAGTAGGAACCTTAGTTTCCTCCGTAGCTACCCCGGTTACTACGGTTAGTACTAGCTAGTCGGATTCTCGATTCTAGTCGCTATTAGAGCTAAACAGCCCGTTTGGCTGTTTCTACTTCGACTATAAATTAAATGCGTATTAGATTAGCTTGTTCGAATACGCGGCGACGGTCTAATTCGAGGATAAGCTCCTATCTAAGTTTTAGGCGTATCTCGGAGATCTATATAGAATTAGTCTTAGGCGGAAGGTCGTCTTTAAGGGTTTTTAAATAGGCCTCGAATAAGCGGGCCGATTAGTTAGTCTTTTGCTTAGCTCGAAGGTACTAGTCCTAAGTATGTTATTGCCTTAGTATAGGGTTTCTAAGGGTGTCTAGTATAATAGTTTTGTAGGTTTGCTACTAAATAGCAGTCTAGTTATTAAGGGAGTCGAAATAGTTATCCTATATACGCTTTAGGTCGCTATTAATATACTATATAGCGTATACGACTAAGGAATAGTCGTCTAGTAGCGCTCTTAGTGCGTTGCGCTAGTTAAGTTTATAGTTACGAATGTAGTCGTTATACTGCTTCCGACTAGAGCTATTAAATACGGTGTAGTCCTTAAGTTTAGTATCCTTCTTTTAGATAGGTAGTAAAGAAGGTCCTACTATTAGCTTAGCAGTAGTTGTTAGAGATTCCTAGAGGTAGCGAATCTTAAGAAGATTATCCTTTAGCTATTGTTCTTAACGTAAGGCAGTAAGCCTGTTTTAGGTAGCTTCTTAAAGTCTCGCTACTAGTTAGGGACTAAAGGCTAGCTAGCTATATCGACGGTTAACAATATTATTAAGAATGTCGTCGATAGGCAATTCTAGGTCGTTACCTAGAATTGCAGGTTCTTCTTTAGTAGGTCCTATAGTAGGCTCTTCGGTAGGAGGCACTTTAGTAGGTACTTTAGTAGGCACTTTAGTAGTAGGCACTATACTACTAGCGTTGTTATTGCTAGCGCTGCTAGCGGCAGTACGGTTGTTATTGCTTCGTAATAAGCCGGCTATTATAATAGGGGGTAATACTAATGCTATATTATTAGCCCCTATAATGCGGATATAGCGGAATTAGTAGATATCTATTATATTAGTCTAGTACGATTAACTTAGTATAATAGGCCGTGTAGAAGGCCTTGCTTAATAATTAGTACGGTTGTTTCGATAGAATAGTACGTATAGGTCCCGTTCTTTAGGCGCAATATAGTTAGATTAGTCTTGTTCGTAGCTATACCGCTAAAAGCTTAAAATAAGGACTATCTAGCTACTACCCTTAAAGGGTAGATCGAATACTATATAAGAAGGGTATATTAGCAGGTAGATAGGGTAGTAGTAGGTATAGGTAGTATTCGATAAGGAGCTAGGAGGAGAGGGAGGAAGGTAGGCAAGTTAGCCTATTGCTAAGCGCCAAGCCCTGCCTAAGGCATTAAGACCCTAACTTTACTCGAGCCCGGTTATATACTAATTACGTATAACCTCTTTAGTCCTAATAATAGGCTAAAGGCCTAAAAAGGCAAACTCTTGCCTTCGCTAGTCTTAGCTACTATTATTATATTAGAGTAGGCAAATACAAGAGCCTAGATACTATAGATCTAGGATTCCTTTAGTATAAAGCCCTTGCCTAGATATATCTTATCGAGAATCTTTCGCAGTCCTTAGGTAATAATATCGCGATATACGTTAATAGCTTCTAGGGTACGTATCGCATCGTAGACTAACTACTATACTTGCTCGAGTAATATATTAGTATTAAAGATCTTATCGTAGCGCTACTAGAACTAGGCTTTATAGTTACTCTTTCTAGCTAGCTACTCGACTAGTAGTAGATAGCTAAAGTCTAGCGACTCTCGACTAATAGTAGTACGACCTAGTAGTTTAGGTCCGATAGGCTAGTCGCCTTTCTTCTTCTTCTAAGATCCGGTCTTAGCTACCTTATCTTTCTTTGCCTAGACGCGGCGCTACTTCTCGCTACTACCTAATTTTAGTAGTATTATTATCGGTAGTAGATATAGCAGCGGCGGCGGCGGCGATAGTAGGATCGACCTTTAAATACACGCGAGGCGGCTAGATATATATACGTATGCGCGTAAGTACTAGAGAGGTCGATATAATAGCGCGTTAGTATTAAAGGTAGACGGTGCCTTATTAGCCCTAGATAGCAATATTAAGACAAGGGCAGTAGTTTTAAGGCATTCTAAAGCGCGGAGATTAGAGAGATAGTTAATGCGACGGGCCGTACGTACTTCGCTTAGCGTTATATATACTATTTATAGGTAAGTAATATATAGTAGGTAGATACAAATAGAGTATTTAGGCAAGTCGTCTTAGAAAACTAAAAATTAATCTCTTAATTAACGTTTTCGCGACTACTTTATATAGACAATCTAAGAGATCATTTTATAACGTATAACTATACTACTAACAACTTTTTACTATTTTGCGTAGTTATTAGGCTATATAGATTTGTAACTACTTTCGTATTCGGGGACTTATATAGAGGAGGAACGGTTTGACTTTAGGCGCTCCGCTATAGCTTTCTCTATACCCAATATAGTTAGTGTCGATGCCTAAGGATACAGAATCACGTAGAAGAATCTACAATACTCGGAGCGCCTGAGAGGAGGTAGAGACAGCCTAGCAGCGCCGGGATTTCACAATTGACTTGGGCATTTTAAGCATAACATCCTATGCGAATGGTCTGCGCGAGTATGCGTTGATGGCCCTGCAACAGTGTCTGATATGCTCACAGAGTCCACAGTCCAAGGTCCACGGTGTCTTGAATGTCTTTGTTCTCTCTCGGAATGCCGTGTCTCTATTCACGGTTGTGATCTGTGGTCAAGGGCGGCATATTATGTAGAAAAGCAAACATGAATCTTCCATTTATTGTCCATACTCCCTCTGCCAAACAACAGCTCGGAATAGCCACTGATTATTACCGTTCTGCCTGCCCTGCCCCTGCCACTCGGCGTGGCAACATTGTCGGCCAAGCAATAGCAGAGCAGAGCCAGCCAACGTCACCCGCCTCCAGCCCATAGCCGCAGCGTTGCTTGGCGACGACCCTGTTAAACTGCGGCATCCTCTTTCACCTTCATCACACCACACCACAACTCACACGCCCATCTTCAAACCGTCGCATAACCTCCGCCAGCACTTCCGCAAACCCGCGCGCAGGACCTACCGCTATTTGCACCGTATCGACACCTCAATCGAACTCCTGAGCGTCCACCCGGTCAGACAGTCAGCAGCATGGCGAGCAGCAACAATGACGGTCTCTACGACCCCTATGTCAAGCGCGGCGCAGAGGGCGATGTCGGAAACACGCGCACACAAGGACTGCAGCGAGTGAGTCTCCACGAGTGACCAGACCCAGACTTTGGCGCATTTGCGTTTTCGGAGTTTGTGGCGGAAGGCAGCAGCGACAATGGCACTGACGACGAGGACAGGAAATCGACAGCGCAGTACACACCATGCAGAACAACATTCACAAAATCTCCGAACGTGGCGAGCGCCTAGACAACCTCCAGGACAAGACCGACCACCTCTCAACGCAAGCCAACAGTTTCCGCCGCGGCGCCAACCGGGTGCGAAAGCAGATGTGGTGGAAGGATATGAAGATGCGCATGTGTATCATCATCGGTATCATCATCCTGCTTGTAGTCATCATAGTGCCCTCTGGTGAGCTATACCCTTGAATCTGCGTGCTTGCGAAGCTGGACCTTGTGCTAACAATAGTAACAGCTATCTACGGCAGCAAGCACTAGAACGCGACACGAGACCCTGACCTCATCACGACGCGAGAATTCTCGAAGACCGCGAATGGACATGAACCTGGAGCATGGAAAGGCGGATGCGCAGCAGAGCACTCGCGAGGCTGCTGATAGCGGGAGGGAAGAAAGAGCTTCATCACCACCACCTTGTCCACATACCCCCGACTACCCTGTTGAACAGCATTGGTCTTGAATTTACGATAATGGCGCTTACGGAGCGAATGGGCGCAATCTTCTCGCCGCACGCAATGTCTTGCTCAGTTCGTGTCACTGTCCTCCTGTAATTATCCCCTATCCAATCCGCCTTGTTGCAGCATCAGGAGGAATGCGCAGACAGCCCTTGCATTCCGAACAGAAGGTGAGAAATGATTAGAGAAAGCAAACCGGGCGATCCAAGCACGTTGATTACAATATTCGTCCTGCATAAAGTCGACTGCTGGGTATCACTATTCATAACTCTTTCCTTCGCATGTCAATGCTGGGTGCAGTCTGCTATTCCTCGCCTCAATCATCATCCTAAAGGCACAAAACAAGTGGTATCATGCAATGGTAATCAATGGCGTCGCAACAAACATGCCTTCCTCCTCAGCTCCAATGCGCATGGCTTCGGTGTTGAGATGCCAGAGATGCAGTAGAAACGTACCGTCCAGATCCAGCACAAGACTCCAGAAATGCCACTCATTTGACATCATCGTACGGCACGCTGATGACAGGCTCGGGAAGCTTGGTGTAGTCGTCGCGAGCAGGCAGTGTCGACAATGCGTGAGCATGCGGAGCTTGTGATGAAGAGTCCTAGACCGCACTTCTTCCCACCCTGCGACGCTTGCCAGCTTTGCCGCAGGTCAGGCAGCTCGCGATGGCCCAGAAGACACTGACGATGGCGTTGGCGATTGCTTTGATCACAGCAACGATCTGCGAGAGCATGGGTTAGACAACATGCCGGCGCAATCTTGCGACTATGTGAAGGACTTACGGCGTTAACAACGGCCATGAAACAGCTGGTGATGGCGTTCACAACGCTGTTGAACTGTGCGGCGCGTTAGAAGAAGTGTCGACCAAGCGGTCTGAGAGGATGTCTTACGCAAGAGGCGACGGCACCCATTGTGCTTATTTGCGATTCCGCGTGTTTGATATGACTGGTACGTGTATGTCGAGTCGATGCAGCTCTGGGAGGCTGATGGGTAGAGCACTGCGCGTTATGATTCTGTGTTGATGAGTCGATGTATGCAGCAAAGAAGACGAACGGAGGAGGGACGAGCTGGACGGGACGGTTTTGTTGTCAGGGAAAGAAGCAGCAGCGCAGCGCAGCGCAGCGCAGTGTCCTCCAGCAGAGCAGAGCAGCGTCAACTGCAAGCAAGGATCCTTCGCTGCACCATCACTGTGACGTGCACCCCTGCCCATTCCTGTGGCATTTTCACGTTTGACCGCCGTGTTTGCGTCAAGCATGATCATGATCCCGCCACGGCTGCAGGAGATGACAGCCGATTACCGCTCCGCCGATATGTGTCCGCGCGCCATCGCCCTCACCTATTTCGCCTGCGTGTTGGTGTGGGCCGTGAAGGTGCAATACTTGGAAGAGAGATGAGGTGCATCCGTGTGACTAGGGGTGCTGTTAGTAACCACTTGTCGGTAGAGAGCAACGTTAGTAACAAAACAACGTTAATAACCGGTTAGTATCAATATTCATGCCTTAGGTGTCTATATGGACCTCACCTCTTTATAATATAGAATAGACTAAGCCTGTAACAATAGTATAGTGCCTTCGTAACTATCTCGGTACTAATATTCTTTATAGATCCGTCTCTTCCGACTTAGCTAAGCTCAATTTGGTGTAGATTAGTATAGAGATTGCTTATATAGCTCTTCCGAGTAGTAGTTGCTTAGGCGACTGCTTAGTAGAGGGTTACCTAGCAACTATACTACTAGGGTTAGTAGAATAGTAGGTTTACTAATGTTGTCCGAATAGCCTAAAACTAGATAGTTCGAGAGGTATTGTTAAGAGAGAATTGCCTGCTATTTTTCTACCTATTTCGACTACCTAATCCTCCGATTTTCGTATTTCTAGCAATTCTACGAATCTTATAATTCCGACTTTTTTAAAATACCTCGTTTAAAGGACCTAGTTAACCTCAACTTCTCCTAAGTCGACACCGCTAATATAGGCAAATTTGTAAGGTGTATCTAGTACGATAGCGGGAAAGGAACGATAGTAGAGGGAAGCCTATTATAGAAGAAGGCACACCTAGCGAAATATTAGAAGTATTTAGACTATAAGAGGGCTTACTATTCTAACGATAAAGAGGCGCCGCCGCGCAAGCAACGTACGCTGCTATTTAGTATCGCTAAGTCTAAGAAGGTGCGTAATTTAGCTATTACGAGGGCGATATTGTATAGCGGAAGGCTATTTAATCTCGTAGACGCGAGATTCTATCCTAAATAGCGCGAGGCCTTCTATACCTTCGACACCAATTATAACCCTCTAAGTCGCGATAAGGTAGTAGATTGTATCGATACGGTACGAGCGGAGGTCGAGAAGGACGTTAAGGCGGTATTTAATACGCTTCGAGACCTTAACTTTAGCGCTAATAAGAGTGAGAGCCGCGGTAGTACTCGTTTCTATAACCTATTAGCTAATATAGTGTCTAGCTCGTTCTTCTATAACCTACTAGATATAAAGGACTCTAACGCTAACGCTATTACCCTCGCGTAGTAGGTAACTAAGTAGATAGCGCCCTTTGTTAATAGTAACCTTAAACGATAGAATAGCCTACAAACCGATACCTGCGCGACAATAAGATTACTCTAGGACCGACTCGCCGAGAATCTACTTACTAAGTATATAATTTGCGTCTTCTACGACTCGTATAGTATATAGCTATATATTAGCGACTAGGGTAACTATTAGAAGGACTCGTACCTGCCGTTCTATAGCGATACGCTCCGAGAGGCTTTATATATACTTACCTTATTTAAGAGGTCGAAGAAGGCTTAGAATATCCTAAAGGCCTTTACTAAGGATAACGAGGCTATTTTAAGGGCATTTGCTATCGCCTGTCTTACTCGCTAGGGGTTATACTATACTGCAATATATAGCCTATTTGTAGTAATAACAACCCTTTAAGACTACTCGAGGGTTATAGCTTATAGGCTATTCCGAGGCTCGAATAGTCGCCTCGTAAAGGGCGCCTCTGCTGCTCTTAAGACTATTAACTCGCCTCTATTCTAGAGCCGCCTATAGAGCCTTTATACACTCCTTTAGCTAATTAACGAAGTACGGCTAGTTAGTGAGAGCGATACCTCTAAGGTTAGCGATATAGTGCCTCGCTAGCGGCAACTGCGTCGCTTAATTAAGTAGGCGCGCCTGCCTTACTAGAAGGACCTATTATCGCTCTTCGACCTCCGGTTTATTAAGTAAATACAACCCGTCTACTAGGTAGCGTACTCGTTATATATTAATAATCTATTAGTTTCTCGAGAATTTAGTAACCGCGAAGAAGAATGCCGCATTACCTTCTTTAAGCGCTATTTTGCCTACGAAGACTACGATCCTTCTATATTCGAGCGCTATCTACGATTTAACGACGAATTTATCGAATTCCGAGACTCTACGCAACGCTTCTTCGCTATTAGTAACTACTACGAGCTTAGTCGGTACCGAGAGCGCGGCAATATTACTGCTTATTAGGACTTCCTTACTCGTAAAGCGCCTCTTATAGCGGAAGTCGCTCTCCGCCTATATAGAATACCTGCTAACTTAGTACCTTCCGAGCGAGCCTTTAGCGCTATAAATTTTATATAGAACGACTATCGCTCGAAGCTGTCCGCTACGCGCACCGACGACTGCATCTATATCTATATAAATAGCCGCGCCTTGCGTAGGCGATTAGTAGAAGAGGTAGTAAGACGGCAACGATAAGCTAAGTTACGAGAGATATAGCAGCGACAGTTAGCAACTAAGAAAGAGATTAGGAAGGCAGAATTAGACGCATTGCTTGCCTTCGAAGAAGCTATAATAAATAACTACTGCTTGCTACTAAGCGACCCTCGCTATCTCTATATACCTAACCTTAAATAGCTATTTAATCTATATAGTCTATCTTACTACTAAGAAGATAACGACTTCGAAGACGAGCCTATTAATTATAAAGCGCTCTTCGAGGCGATAACGAGTAGTTAACTACTATAGTACTTACTATTCTTTAAGCTAGTTAATAGCTAGGCTTCTACTAAACACGACCCTCTAGTTAGCTATACGCTATTTAGTTAGTCGCTCTTATAAGACAACAATACTAACAACGGCTAGTAATAGCTAGAGACATATAGTAACTATGCTAGTACGGAAGCGCTTAGATAATAAGCGCTCTAACAACGGCCGTATTATTAAGCTTAAGAAGTGGTCTATTCTATAGCAAGAAGTGGTCTATATAGTAGTCTTAATCTACAGCAAGAAGTGGTCTATATAGTAGTCTCAATCTATAGTAAGAAGTAGTCTTATTCTATAGCTATATTGCCTTTAATATAGTATTACCTTCTACCTCTGGTTAGCCCTAGTTAGCCTTATATTACTAACAACTTAGTGGATAAGAGCAACGTTATTAACATGGTTAGCAACGTTAGTAACGTTGCTGACAATTAACAACCTGGCACCCCTACGTGTGACCGTGACGCGCGACGAATAGAGATAAGACAGGGATCCATGGCTTGCACACGCTCGCTTTTAGCTTCGATGCCACAACGATCGACATGCATCTTGATGGACTTGACGCTTTCGGCGTGGTGTGGCATGATATGGCCTCGTGTGTGTGGCGTTTGCAGCAGAACGATGTGGCGTGAAGAGCCTCGCATTGTGAACTCACCTCACCTCATCCTCACAAACGATATATTGCGCTTACATCGCAGAAAGATCATACCGTGTCAGACGCCTCCAAGAAGCTTCTCGGCTGAGCTGGACGGCGTGAGCGCATGATACGAGCAAGTTTTTCGAGTCAGCCAGCTGCAAGACGCTCTGGGATTCAGCATAGCTTCCGCATGCACTATCGACTTTCTGAAATGGCTTGGAGCCACCGCCGACGAGGTTCGCTAAGGAAAGCTCTACGAGGGCGGAAACAGGTTGGCCGCATACATCCTTGGCCATTCCCGAGCTGTCAAGACCACACGTAGGCGCTCGGCCGTCAGCGTGACCGGAGCCAACTCCGCCACTCGGGTCTGGTCTAGCGAGAAGGATTGTTGCAGTTCATCACCATTGTCAAGCCAGCCACCTCATCTGACTGCACTGATTTTGCCGGTGCGCTGGACGAGGCAAGAACATCATTGCACACAAGCCTCTCTAACACTTTCCAAGACACGGATGAGCCGGATATCAGGCTGGGCAATGGGGACATCCATTCTCTTATATCCGAAAAGCGCTGGAGTCTATCTCTTCCGCTGATTCCTCGAAGTCAGCACAAGTCATGAATTTCAGGTCAATGGCTCGATTCTTGTTGAAGTCACGGAGGCTCTGAAATATTGCAAAGGAAACATGCGCAAGCCGTTTCACAAGACTAATTGCTCCTCCTAACAAGGTGCAATCCAGCTCCAATACCCCAGGAAAAGATTTTCGAATTTGTCGTGCCGTCACCAGTTCAAAGAAAATATAAACGACAGATCCTAATTCTTCGGCGTCATGCTCGCAGTATCCTAAGAACATCAAGATTAGCATTGCAGTCCATGCATGCATCGTCGTCCCATCTCAGCCGCCAAGATCAAACTCACAAGATAAACCTGATAATGGTCCAGCTTCAGTCCTCCCTGATGCTCAACAAAACGCGCTCTCGCTGCCCAATCAAGGCTCGTACTTCCCCCCTCCCTCAAGGTATAATCAACAGTCCCAAACAGCATAATATCGTTGGAACCCGACCCAAAAGGATACAATTGCTTAGGCTGGTGCGATCGCTTCGCCACCTTTACCCACATGCCCTCGCGCATCTTGATGATGTCTGATGTCACAAGTCAGAATTGGAAGCTCGGAAAAGGGACTATGTAGGTAGCTTACTGTCACGACCTTGCGTCTTGTTGGGCCCCATGATCAGTGTGCCATCACCAGTGAACATATCGGCATATTGCTCGTGGCCACCTGGGGTGTCTGAGACGGCATAGAATTTCTCGAAGAAGGCTCTGATTTCGGGCTTTACGGCGCCATCGCTGGGCACGGAAGCTGTGTATTGACTCATTGTGTTGGTGTGAAATGCGAAGATGTTCTCTGCAGAGTTCAATTTTCAAGGTGGTTGCGATAATAAGTCATGTGCGCAAGTCAAAGCAAGCACGGCGTGGAACAGTAGAATAGAGGTGAGGAGACGCTCGGAAATAAAGTCTGACTTTCGGCACATCATCAATGTCAAGGATCCGCTTGTAGTAATTCAGGTCGGGCCCACGAGCAGAACTCTTGTGATTTTGGGGGGCTGCTCTAAATCTTCCATGTCCCTTCTCAATATGTGCGAGAAATGAATGTGTGTTGCCTCCAATGCTGTACAGTCCTCCATGAAGAGCGCATCGCACTGATGAGCTTTTCCTTATGAGCATCGGCCATAGCGTGAGCCTTCGCAGAATCGCAGGGCCGCCGCCGCTTGCACGTCTCGGCCCGCGCACTGTGCTGCAGCATTGACGGCTGAAAGGCATCCACTCCATCCTTCTATTTCGCGCAGAAGCAGCTGCACACACCTTGTCCCAAGTTCAGTCGATTGAGCGCTATTTACCAGCACCGTTTGCTGGACAGTCGCAAAGCCAACTCGAATTGATCCATTGAACACAGCCACTGAGCGACTCCAGTCTGCAAGCGTCTGTTGAGGCGGAAGGTTGCCGCCGGATGTTTCCTAGAGTGCAATTTGAAGGCGTTTGACCTCCATCGACCGAGAAGTTGAATCCCCTGATCAGGGATGCCGCTATCTTCGGCATGCCGAGCAGCACCCCCCTCGGAGAGGGTCGCCAGCGTAAAGCGAGTCGTCTACGTTGTACCGGAGAAGCGGTTGTTTGAGGAACTATATATCCTGTCCGACAGACGAAGCTTGACCATCCAATTGAGCTTTTCAACCAAGCCACCAAGACCTTAGCTAGAATTTCGACCCGGAATCCGAGGCCAGATGGCAAATGCTATCGCTATTCACAGCCTCGTCAACCATGCACTGGCGTGTGCTCCAAAGGATGTGTATTTACGGCCCGGCGTCTAGCACTTCTCATCACGAACGAAGCAGAACCCTTCGGAGCTCACTTTCTCTTCTTCGTTGCGCCATTGGCGTGCTCCTGGGAATGTCCATTTGCATGCGCGTCATCATGGTCGTGATCGTGATCCTCCTCGATGTTCGTGTCGTTATCGCGCGTCACAAATTCATCCGAGAAGGCGGCGTTCTGACTTGTCGTAAATCTCATCGTAACGCGCTTGGTACCTCGGACCTTGTTTGCAATGGCATCTCGTACCAATTGTTCCACATCTTGAGTATGTGCGACGGTCCAGTCCTTGGGTACACCAATCTCGATCTCGAACATGAGGTTCTGGCCGGACTTGATGCCCTGTACTCCACGAATCTGAACAAGCTTATAGCTCTCGAGAGCAGCAACAGCAGTGGTCTCTGCCTTCTCTCTAAGCTCTTCATCCATGCCCTTGTCTGCAAGCTCGTAAAGCGCAGACATGGTATTACCCCAGCCAGCTTGGACTATCATACCGCTGATTATGAGGCCGCCGACTGGATCCAGCCATCGTGCACCTTCCATGAAGTTGCTTGCAACGATGGTGAACAAAGCTACGAAAGCAGTAAGACTGTCTACGCGATGATGGTATGCCTGGCGCATGTCAGCAAGATCCTGGGTCAAAGCGCTTTCAAAGTACTTGCATTACTCGAAAGCACACTGCTGCGTTTCTCCTCGGCAATTTTCATGGTCGCTCGATACAGCCACTCCTTGATCACGATCGATGCTGCAGCTAGCCATGCTGCATTGATGTTTGGTCCTACGTCGATGTGACCATGCCCATGATCGTGGTCATGCGAGTGGGAATGGGCCAGGAATCCGAGATGCGAAAGGACCTCATGAATTTGGGGAAAGAACTGCTGGCTCAGTGCCAAAACAGCTTGCAGGCCAATTCCAATGCCTCCGCCTAATAAGATACAGGAGACGGCAAGAGCACCCAAGGACTCGATTTTCCCGTATCCCATGGGGTATTTGGATGTTGCTGGCTTGAGAGACCACGAGATGGTAGCGAGAGTGGTGATGTCTGAAATGAGATCGGTCAAGGAATGTACAGCATCAGCTGTCAAGCTGTAGTATACAGTCAGCTCGAGTCTTAGAATACTCCGAGTGCTACAGTGCTCTGCTCGAAGTCGCAGCATACGGACACTTGTCACTTTGACATGGTGCAGGGTAGTTGTTGAGACTCACGCCTTGGAGTTGAAAACGTATCCACCAGCACCTTTGGCAATGGCCATTCCAAGATTGACATAAAGCCCCACGCGAGTGATTCGTACGCCCGGGTCATTCTTGTTTGTGCTCGTAAGATAGGCATTGTCAGCATGATGGTGGTGATGTCCATGTCCATGCGAATGCCCCGCGTGCGTCCTCTTCTGCGTGGTCTGGGTAGACATAATGGTTCTGGGCAAAGTTGCAGTTACGGCCACAGGTTGGCGAGAGTGGTGGACTATATGGGCCCACTGATGCGGCGAGCGCAGACGGTGCACAGGTCGGGCAGCAGGAGCGAGGGTAAGCAGGATGCGGCGTTGGACGTGGGTGCGGATTCGAACTCGAGCGGTGGATAGACCGGCGGCGATGGGAGAGAGTGTCTCTATGGCTGCGGCGTGCGCGCTCGTGGCTGCGGGAGGAGCTGTCGCTATACGTACTACTGCTGTCGGGGAGGTTTTACATCGCAAGGGGCTATGTATCAAACGCCATGCGTTCAGAGCCGGGAGGGGCATCAATGAAATAAGTTCACAATCTCCTTTTCTCCTTTCTGTTGTCAGGGGTGCCAGTGCCAGTGCCAGTGCCAGTGCCAGTGAGCCAGCGTCCAGTATTTGCAGGCGCAGGCGCAGGCGCAGGCAGGCCAGGCAGGCAGGCAGGCAGGCAGGCAGGCAGGCAGGCAGGCAGGCAGGCAGGCAGGCACAGGCGCGCTGAGGCTCGAACAGAGGCAGGAAAGACAGGCGGTTGCCAGCCCACCCCAGTAGAACTAACGGATGATAACACGCACTGCGGCTCAGTCTGCTAGGCCTGGGGAGGACGGAGTTCGAGAGGGAGCGCTCTCGCATTTGCCTGATTCCCGTCTAGTCCACTTGAGCCGAGGCCGAGGCTGCGCCAAGTCCAAATACAGTAAAAGCTTACGACTGCCATTGCGCCTCTACTACTGAGATGAAATGTTTTCTCGAGCACTATTCGTCTGTCTATCCATGCTGTACGGGCCCTCGAAGCCAGGAGGTGGCTCAGATCCCCTTGTAGGCCTTCTTGCCACAGCTGGCCCCAACACGTGGCTTTCTTCCATCACCAGACATCTCCTGTCTACAAATAAAAGCAAAACAGCCGTTCAATCATTACTCTCCTCGTCATCGTAGTCATCGTAATGTGCACACTGCCGAGCAACATGCTGGATATCACATCACTCTTGGCCCCAGAGAGGGCGATCCTCGCCTCCGACCAACGTTCAATTCGAAAGCACTGATTCAATGCTGATTCCACCGCGGCCATTCTGCGACTCTGGTGAGCAGCGCTGGGATTGCGACCGTCCCCGGAAAGCTCCATCTTGAGGCGATGTGACGACTGGTGCTCCCTCAAATGTACGTCGGATTGGTGGCGGCGGCTGGTACAACGGCAGTGGGTGTGGAAGACTCCTCGAGCGAACATGCTCTTGATACGTCTGCTGAGGAGAATGACCATGCCAAGACGCCGATGCTTTGCCTGATGGCACTGCCTCTCCTACCTCTATCTCAGCCTCCGAACCAAATCCAATCCCTGAGTCGCTGTTGTGGTCTGAAATAATACCTCCATGATCTTCCATCGGCTGCTCGTCTGCAACAGCCTTCCTATGGGCGGTTCTGGCGGCAGACTGCAGAGTCTTGAGTCCCTTTTCCATGCACTGTGCCACTTGTCAGCATGTCAATCATGAAGCATGAAGACAGCTGGCTTACCTTCGCTTCTACTATGGCCCAACGCTCGCCGAGTCTTGATGCTAATATGTCCCACATCTCCTTCCTGCACGCCATGTACTCCTGGGCAAGAAGTTCGAGCTTGTGAGTGTCCCAGTCATCGACATGGCGTCGTTCGATCAATCGCTCATGCCGCTTGCGGCAGGCGTTTGCCGTCTTGTTCGGAAAGTGTCGAGCGGCAATTGGCTGCCAGTTAAGGCCAGAAGCTCTGGCTTGGAGAAGAACTTCGTCATCGGCAGAACTCCAAATCGCTGCATTCCGAGATCCGGAGGCTGAAGCAGCTGTATATGGTGCCGCCAGGGCCGTCTGACTTGCCGACCGATTCCTGCTTTCCTTGGGCATGATTGGAAGGACTTTGAAGTGTGGCATGTATGGCAGTTGAGGTCGATGTCGTAGCTTCCGCGTCCAGCACTCAACAAGAGGAGCTTCCGAAGGATTAGGGATTAGTGGTTGTATGTAACGCCAGTACCAGACCGAACAAGTTACAAAGGAAATACGCAAAGAAATAGGAAACCAAAAACAAGTACAAGAAAGTGGAAGTTTTGCAGATGTAGTGTTTGTTGAAGTGGAGCCGTTCGCACTCAAGGTGGCGACATGGTCACTTTATAGCAACCACCTGGGTCGCGCTGTGCCGAACGGCAACCTATGAGATCCAAGCAGACGACTTTTGAAACATGTCGTTGATTGCTTGACGTCTGGGATCGCGGTATCGTTTCTGCAAGCAATTGAGGCAGGCGAGGCTGAAACTGCTAACATGCCATGTGGTGCAGGCGCCTTTGCAGTCTCTGGTCGTTTCCTGTGCATTGCGCTCCTCGAATGGTCCATCGATGCACGTTGCCCAAATTTGAGACGTCATGGCCGAATGCCAACCCGCTCGTGAGAGCTTCGCGCCTGTTTCGAGTTATCTTGGGAATGTCTAGCGCAAGGCGGCCATCGTAAGTGGTGCCCGGCGCGAAGATCGAGCACCGGCGGCTACGGCTACCTCTGAAGTTCTAAATTGAGCCTGCAGAAGTCTCCATTGCATACATAGCGGCTGTTATATCCGAATGCAGGCCGGGCCCATTTTCACAGCACAGATCCAGTGAGACTTTCCATGCGTTATCTAGGCCTGCGTTTGGGTGTGCAAAAGCATGAAGGCCTCTTGGCAACAGGATGTCGACGCGTGTGGCCTCCTGCTGGGCCAAATGAAGCGTCCTCGAGCACGAGAGATGGAGTGCTGTGGTACAATGGTTCAGAAGGTGAGGTCAGTGCTTGGCCAGCGGCTACCGGTGGGCGCGTACTGCAGGGCTTCTTCAGTGTCGTGAATTCTTCGGCCTGTCATTGGCAGGATGGAGAAATTGCTGATCCCGCCGATACTTCTGTACGACTGTGGTTTCTCGACAAGTCTTGAGGTGCTCGTGGTCGATGAAAGCTGATGGCAGGCCGCAGAACAGCTGCTCTCTCTAGAATCTCCCTGGCGATGGACCTCGGCAAAGTGGGAGCAGCCTGAGGCTCACGCCAAGATACGCGTACATCAGTACCTGCGTCTGCAGCACAACAGCTGTCATCGCCGCTGGCGATCGTCCTCGCATACAAGGGACGTCTCTGCTGGCTATTCGGCATCGCGGCCGAGATGAGTGCCATTGGCGTTTGCATCTGTTCTGATCTGCTGTTTCCGCAGCGGCCCTCTCCACCGACGACAGGGGTGACGGATAGATGCAGTGGCCCGTCGTTGACAGGCGATTAACCAGGGGAGTCGCGTTTCGCTTCGCGGATGCTAAATTTCCTCGTGGACAGCTTCAAGTGCTGTGCTGAGCGCAATCGCTACGTCGTGCACGCGACGGCCGCTGCTCGTCGTCTGGCGTCTTCGGCGTGGAGGAGTGCGCCAGGCAGTTCAGCTCTGCCTCCCTACGCGAGCGGTCATTTTCATGCTGTGCTAGGCTATGTGCTGTGCTGCACTGCACTGCACTGCACTGCACTGGAGCTGCACTCAGTGTCTGTTGGCAGTGCACGCATGCTGCCGTGATCCACGACCTGCATTCTGCACTGAGCTCAACCCGGGAACAACGCGCTGCTGTGCCAAAAGGCTGAGTCGGACATTGAAGCGCTCAGCCCACAGTGTCCGCGTGGACCGCCGAACAGCTCTGATCCGGCCAAGCACAATCGCGACTCCCGCGCCTCAGTCGAGCCCAGCGGTCTCAGGCTGAACGAGGCAGGTCGAACTTCCCGCGAGGCGATGGACCGGTGTTGTGGAGCTAGGTGCGGAACATTGCAGAGCAGCGTTGCTGACACGTCCGATCCGGGCAATCAGCAGTCGGCAGACACCGAACGAACGACCATTGCTGGCCTTCACGATGCAGACCTCAACACGCCACGCAGGGTTCTGCCTGGTGCATGCACTTCTTCACTGCTTCTTCAAGCTTAGACTCCCCGGCAGCTTGTGTCAACCACACTTTCTGCCGCGCGGAACTCGCAACACCCTCAGCTATTCCGCTCTGCAGTGACAGAGAGCAGGCTCGAACACATGGCCGGAGCGGGGACCGCTCGTTTCTCTGCTCTTCCGCTATTGGCATCTCGGCTCTGTCAAACGCATCGTTGGCTCTATCCCAGGGGTTTGACCTTGAGACATGACCTACAAAGAACACAGCTCTTCCACGGAGTGGCCCAACCTTTCCAACTAGCTTCTGTATTTCTCTCTTGGCGGCCGAATTGCTCCTCTCGTTTCCATTTGCTTAACATTGTCGGCGGCTGTGTTTTTGTTTACTTTCAATCGGCGGCCAGTTCCCGCAATTGTTGACAGCATTTTGTTTCCAAAAAGCCAGGTTGCGAAGGCCATCGAATCTTCCCGCAAGGCTTCGTTGCAAGCCGCATATCATCTTCGTCCTTGCGTCCGGCCGGACCATCTCTGTAGACGACAAGACATCTGCCACACTGTGTCTGTGCCTGGTCAAGCCGCTTCCCGGATCTTCAGCGAAATTAGGCACGGCCAGCCAGAGATTCACTGACGAGAAAAGTCCCCATTCCCAAAATCGTTAGCGTGGACTTAAGTTGATCCCGCCTGTGGAGCTGCCGCCTCGCTCTCGCAGAGCTGCTGCACCCTCCAGCTGCACGACAACTTCTCGTGCAGATATCCAGCCTTCTTCTCAAGCTCGAAAACACGTGTTGCCACGCCGTTCCCTGGGTGCTTACACACCGATCTTACGGTAAGTCGCCAGCTGCAATGCACTTTGGCATGGTGTTGGCCAGCACTGACGATCATTGCGCAGTTCATCGCCTGTCGGTGAAAGAGACAATGGCCAACACAACCTCTACGAACCATCCACAAGGTCGCATGATGCCGCAGAATCTGTTTTACAATCGCCGCCCGCCACAACACCGAACAAGACAGTTCCAGGCTCAACCCCATCTCCGCCTGCGAACAATGGCCGTCCACCATCAGCGCCCTCGCCTTGATATGGGGGAGCACGGCTTAGGATTGAGTCAGCTAGCCTCTGGTGCTTCTAGCTTCGCCCCTGAGGCTTGCAACACTCCTCGCTCTGCCGTGAGCGACACATCATTTCATCCAGATGAATATTTCCAATTGCCAGAGGACACCCCTTCAAGCACTTGGTCTCTTCAGAACGCGTCATGGCCTGACTTCTCAGAACACACGACCGTCAATCACTTTCCTTTCCGCCCGACTGCGGTCGACCCATGGCAAACCCACTCATACGCGCCTATCGCCGTCGGTCAAGAAGCTTCCGCCATTGTCCAAGCATCTGCCCATGGAGATGTCAATATCCTGTCAGCCCCAGACGATAGCAGCCCAAGAGCTGTGGCCGCTCCTCCGGTTCTGCCACATTCAGTTGACACTTCTCAATATCAGAATGTCCCAGATGAAGATTGGGTGCTTTCTTACCTCGACTACGACAGCGCACCCTCTCCTTCTTCGGTGGACTCTCATGGCACTGGACCACATACACCTATCAGCCCCGCCGGCGGAGAACCATTTGGGGCGTCGTTGGTCTCAAGCAACGGCAACTTGGCATATCCCGGCATGATTTCCAAGCTCGAGACGGAGCCTTCAACCTTTAGCATCACTCCTTCAGCTTCTTGGTCCGGTTCTTTCTCAAGCGATTCGACACAGACATCGGCATCAACGGTGGCATCTTTCGGAGGCCTCACGTACCCTCGCCACTTTGCCCAGCCTTCTGGGTATCCTTTACCCTTATCAGCGATCCCGCCGTCCGTTGCAACCCAAGGATCTGCTGCTGCTCATGGCCACGGGCCACCACTCTACACGAGCACGCAAACTATCCACCCACCCGCCTTGATCAATCCACGCCACGCCGTTCAGTCATTTACAGGCAGTCTCCAAGAGCTCGACCAACGTGGATGGGAGACCAGTCCAGAAGCATCCGGTGGCGACGATGAGTCGTCATCTGACGTAAACGACCAGGCAATCGAGGAGGCGCGTCTGCGCCGCGACCGAGATAAGTACTTGCTGAAGATGCGAGAGCGTGGTCTGTCTTATAAGGAGATCAAGCGCCGCGGCAAGTTCAAGGAAGCTGAGTCAACTCTCCGTGGCCGCATTCGAGTCTTGACCAAGGATAAGAGTGAACGAGTACGCCGACCGGATTGGACTGAGAACGATGTAAGTATGCTTGTTGATCGTCTGTCCAGCTCTCGGGCGCTAATGGGTTTTGTCAGCTGCAATTACTCGAGCACGCTGTCAGCCATTTCGAGCGTTTTGATGGTACCGTGCGCGGCAGAGAAGTTCACTCGCGCGTGCCTTGGAAGAAGATCAGCGATTGGATGCGATCTCGAGGCAGCAGCTACACATTCGCTCCAGCCACCTGCGCAAAGAAATACCGAGAGTTGCACTCACTCTGAACTCTGTCTGGCTGAACTTGAGTCGCGCCTGTCGCGTTGCGGCTACTGTCGACGAAGATCAGCACTTTTTCTCTACTGCTCTAAGTTGTAAAAGTAATTGACCTGCACCTCGTCATGCGCCAGGATATTTCGAGTAGTCTTAAGCGCCTGCATTGTAACGGCAAACATGGCACGAGGCATAGGTAGCGCGAAAATAACAATCACTCACAGTGAGTGGCAGACCATTGTCCATCAGCCTCAGCCTCACTTGTCGAAGCTCACTTGCAATTGGACTTCACTTCTGTTGCGCCTTCCTGACTCAATTAGGGTGCTCATTCAAGATAACTTCGCACAGCGCCGCAATCCACACAACCAAACAAACCTCATCAACCACCAACATGGCCGGCGTAACATACCGGCTGTCCACGATCGATCAAAGCTCCATCAGAACATACAGCCGCGTGTGTCTCTGCTTTGCTTGCAGCAACGAGGACCGTGAGCGAGTGGCAGAGGCTCTCACGGCTAATGTGCAGCGCACAGTCAGTCATTTGCCAATTCTCGCTGGCAAGGTACATCCAATCACCGCAACCTCACGGAGCCAGGAAATCCGCGAGGACTCGGTGGGAGCAGCAACCAGCAGCTCCGCCTTCGAGGAAAGCAGCAACCTGTCTGGCAAAGACACTGGCCTCGGAAGTAATGCCAGCACAAATCAGCGCGGAAGACTGGAAATCCGCGTGGAACTCGAAGATGTGGAACGATTGAGACCAACACTGAACTTCTTGGATGAAGACGTACACAGGCTGAGCTTTCTGCCTCGCAAAACACGCACTAACTATGGGCAGGCCTTTCCATCAACGTACAGCGACCTTATGAAAGGAAGCATGCCGGCATCCGCGTTCCTGAACACCTCCCTCACGCCAGTCCCAGACATGCCGGACCCAGCCGAAGGAAGCAACCCTGTATTCGCAGCCAAGGCCAATTTTATCAATGGTGGTGTTCTTGTTGCCATCTACATCCATCACTCGGTCGCTGACAGCCACGGCGTCGCAACAATCATCCGCCATCTATCGATCTCCGCTGATATTTTACCACCACAGGAGCTGACTTTACAAAGTCTGCATGAAGATGCAGTGGAGCAATCCCGACTTCGAGATCGTCTTTCAGGATCAAGAGGCGTCAAATCAAATGCCGCTGAGCACCCCGAGTACCAGATCATTACCGGCAGTGGCAGAGCCAGAAGACTGTCTCTCGCACCAAGCTACGGCTCCTGCCATGTTCTTTCGTTCGACTTGCAAAAGCTTAGCAGCATCAAGACAATGCTGGTGGAGCGGTGCGAGAATATGCTCTTGAGAACTGCACCTGAATTTTCCACAAAAGATTGCTTGGTAGCCATTCTTTGGAAAGTACTGACAAGAGCTCGCTGTCTAAGCCGAGACGACACCAGTGGGCAGTCATCTTCACTTCTGATGCCAATCAGTATACGCGACAACATGGAGCCGATTATGAGCAAGGACTACTACGGCAATGCATCGCTTTACGCTCACAGCACGGCACCAGTCATCCAGCTGTGTCTTCCAATCGACGTCGGAACGATGTTACGCACCACTGAACTCGTGCACCGCGGCACGAAGCAGATGCACGAGATCAAAGTCCGATCAGCGATCGCGCTCATCAATGACCGCGAAGATGTTCGCAGCGTGAATCATCCCGCGGTGGACTTCCAAAACGATGTCTTTGTCACGGACTGGTCGAGCGTGCTCGAGGCAGATCTTGGTCTAGGTCTGGGTGCGCCTGATTATGTGCGCAAAGTGAGTCGACAGCATTCCAGTTATGGCTGCATTTTGCTTCCCGCCAAGTCCGATGAGGGTGTATGGGAAGTTCTGGTGCAGCTGACTGAGGATGCGATGGAGAAGTTGTTGGAGGATCCGGCTTTGCAGCCTCTACTCCTGCGCGTAGCTTGACTTGGTGCGGAATATGCGATGCGATGAGCTTGTGATGGAGAAGGTAGTTGGGGCGAGCAGGAGAGAGATGGGACGCGAGGTTTGGATGCCTGTTATCTCGAGGACGGATTTCGGGAACATAGGCAGGAGTATGAAGACAATAATAATCGATGCCGTCTGATAGACCAGGACTCCCATGTGATATTGCACCTTGCGTCGTCGTGGTGGATCTTCTCTGGCTAAGATCAGATCGCACGAGAATCCATGCCCATTACGGAGGCCTATACGTACCAGAGGCTCAATGCAGCACTTCTTACCGCAGCGATACAGTACAATCTTTGCCCCTACAAATTGTTTTTAATGTATCTTTTTATCTAGAGGACTTATAGCTAAACAATATATAGCAAAGATACTCTAATTGAGGTCTATTTTTAGAAAATATTAAAATTTTTAGTCGTTCCCTCCTAAATTAATAAGCTATATAGCTTGAAACTCTAAGTTAGACGTTTTAGAATTTTAGTGTTTTTTAAGCCTTAGTATACTGTTTTTAGTAATCCAAGATCTAGGTCTTATAGTTTTGTTTAAAAAGAATCTAGTTCTAGATTTTTATTCTAGTATAGCTACTATTAGTAATATAATCTAGAAAAGAATATTATTAGAACCTGAATTCTTACTAAGTTCTCTTTAGTATATCTTTTTATATAGAAGAGTTATACTTTAATAATATAAGACAAAGATACTCTATTTTTTATCTATTTTTAGAAATTAAGTAAAACTGTTATAGTTATCTACTAAGATTAGCCTAAAAATCTAAAAGAAAGACTTTTAGATTTTAGTATTTATTAAGCCTTATAATACTATTTTTAGTAATCTAAAAGCTAGAACTAAAGGTTTTACCTAGTTTTAATCTATATTAAGATTCCTATCTAAATACGCCTACTATTAGTCTTAAAATCCAAAAGCGAATATTTTTTAAGAATTATAAGCTTAAGAATTCAAAGTTTAGAATTTTAAAAAATATTCTTTCTTAAGTTATAAGACTATTTATAAACTAATAAAGGTAAAAGCTCTAATAGGAAATTTTACTAGATAAAACTGTTAGGTTTTAATTTTAGATTACTAAAAATAGTATACTAAGGCTTAAAACATACTAAAATCTTAAAATCTTAATTCTAGAATTTTAGGCTAATCTTAGTAGATAGCTATAATAATTCTAGTCATTTTCTAAATATATATAGAGAGTAAAGTAATTTTGTCTTATATTACTAAGCTATAACTCTTCTAAATAAAAAGATATATAAGATAGAATCTAAGAACAATCTAAGTTTTTATAGTATTCTTTTCTAGATTATATTACTAATAGTAGCTATATTAAGATAGAAACCTTAATATAGAGTCTTATAAAGTAAGGCTATAAGACCTAGACTTTAGATTAATAAAAATAGTATACTAAGGCTTAAAAAAACGCTTAAATCCTAAAACGTCTAACTTAGAGTTTTAGGCTATATAGCTTATTAATTTAGTAGGTAACGACTAAAAATTTTAATTTTTTCTAAAAATAGACCTAGATTAGAGTATCTTTGTCTTATATTGTTTAGCTATAAGTCCTCTAGATAAAAAGATATATTAAAAACAATTTGTAGGGGCAAAAATTGCAGTACAAAGTCTGCATTGAGCCTCTGGTATGTATGGAGCTCCGTCGCCCATGCCCATGCCGGGAGACAGCGGTTCTCGGAAACTCAGCTCAGCCACTGCCGACAGACGCTACGCTATGCTTGGCTTGGCTTGGAACAGAGCTGGCTGCTGCGTGTTTCACCAGAACTACTGAAGTCATCGTCTAACTTATCATAATTACATTTGCGGCCGAGCGCTGTCGTGTCGCTGCTGTGCCGGCATTGGCAAGCGTGGCCATTGATTGTTGATGACCGCAGTCTCCGCCGACTCGAACTCCACCGCCCTGACATCCATTCATTCCGCAGCATAGACCCAGAAATGCTGCGCCATAAGCGATAGCCCTCCACCTCCACCACGCCGTCAATGCCCTTCGGCACCCACCGATCGCACCCAGCCATGTCGTCGAGCTTCGAGAAGAGCGTCAAGGGCGGCACCAAGGTCAAAGCTGCGCCGCCCAAGTCCAAATATGTCGAGCACATCCTGTTAGCGACGCAGTCTGGCGAGGCAGGCGTCGCCGAGGTCTTCCGCACGCTGACCCACCGTCTGCGCGATTCCACATGGACGGTAGCCTTCAAGGCGCTGATCATCGTGCATTTGATGATCAAGGAGGGCGTGCAGGATGTCACCCTGAGCTATCTGGCAGTCGCGCCGCGAAACCGCCTAGCTATCAACAGTTTCACCGACGTGCAGACCCAGGGTCAGAACATAAGAGTCTACTCGGAGTATCTGCTGTCGCGCGCGGTAGCCTACGAGCGCAGCAAGTGTGATTTCGTACGCTCCGGCGAGGGGCGGATGAAGCGCTTGACCGTCGACAAGGGCCTACTGCGAGAGACTGAGGTGGTACAATCGCAAATCAAAGCCCTAGTCAGGTGCGACCTCCTATCGAATGACGTCGAGAACGAGATATCCTTGACTGCCTTTCGACTTTTGACTCGCGATCTGCTGGACCTGTATAATGTGGAGAACGAGGCGGTCATGAACGTGCTCAGCCATTACTTCGAGATGTCACGGCCCGATGCTGAACGATCTATTGCAATATACAAGAACTTTTGCAAGCAGACAGAGCAAGTCGTGCAGTACCTGAGCGTTGCGCGGCAGTATGAGTACGCCACAAGGCTGGAGATACCAAAGCTGAAGCACGCACCGACTAGCCTCGCGGCTTCGTTGCAGGAATATCTGGATGACCCGGACTTTGAAATTAATAGAAGGCAATATCTGGCCGAGCTAGAGTCGAGGAAGGGAGGCAAGCCGTTTTCGAGACCAGCGCAGTCTACATCACAGACGGCCGCGGCCACTGCGACAATGAAGACGCCTTTCGATGACATGAAGTCAGGAGCAACTCCAGCTGCCAACCAGCCGGCCAAGGGTCCCGCACCAGACCTCATCGATTTCTTCCAGTCGATCGAAAGCAATCAGCAAACAAGCGAAACGAATCCATTCCTACAGCAGCAGGCACCGCCACAACAACAGTTACAGCCTATGGGTTTGCAGCAACCATACCAGACAGGCGCTCCACAGCCGATGAATGGATACGGCACGAATGGAGCTCCTACCAATCCCTATCAACAGCAGCCTATGCAGCAAGCACAGCCCTTGCAAACCCAATTCACTGGTGCTGGCTTCGGTGGTTATGGACCTCAACCGGAACAACAGGCATTCGCCCCAGCACAACAATACCTAAGTCCAGTCCAAGCTCAAACACCTGCACAAATCCAGCCGCAGACCACAAATCCGTTCAGACAATCGATGATGGCCACGGGTACCGGCGGCGCACTTGGGAGCTCGCTCGGGCAGCAATCTTTGAACAGGCAGTCCACGAATCCGTTCGCGAAAAGCGCAATACAGCCAATCCCAGAAAACGGGCCATCTCCCGTGGCAATGCAGCAGCAGGCGACTTCTCCATTTGCGTCACAAGCCACTTCACCTCAGCCTCTGGTACCACAAGCAACAGGATCTAATCCTTTCCGCCAGAATATCCCTTCGTCACAGCCTGCGCTGTTGCAGGTGCAAGCCACGGGTAGCACAAATCCTTTCAGGCAAAGTCAATTTGTTAATCAGCAGACTGGTTCGGGGTGGCAACATGGCCCGCAGGCCACGATGGGTGGCTTAGAGCATCTGGAAACAGTGCCAGTATTTCCGCGTCCAGGGCAGAACACGCCGCAACAGCAGTCCCCTTGGGGCTAGATCTTGAAGACTTCGGACGATATCATTATGCTAGTTAGCGTGGAGTTCAGGATTGCATCCATTGCGGTGGGTTTAGCGAAGAGAGCCATGATGAAGGAGTGAGGAGTGATACCATTCATACAAATCCTTAGCATCTTGTTCGGCGTGGAGCTCCGTCTTGTCCATGATCTTGCATCCTGCAAGCCCTCGGCGGTTCTCAATACTGCTTCATTGGAGGCAACCTATTTCACTAGCTTGCCGCGCACCCGACATCCCAAATCGATCTGGTGCGCTGGATCTGGGAATCTGCACCAGTGCACCGCACCCTTTGCCCGGAATGACGTCCCCCACACGTGCAACTTTTAAACTTCAACCAAGATCTTCGCTCTGCACGGTTGCGCTTGTCGTGCGATGGGAAACGTTTCCTCCACACAGACCTCAATCTGCATTCTCTCACAATAGCGTATGTGGTTCTGTAAGCAGGCATCCTGTTTGTGTGACAGAAGAGTGGAAGTTGGACAGTATATCCGGTGCTCGAAACTTTCGCTTCCGGGACCCTGGACCCACCGCGGACAGGGATTGCAAGATGGGGTTCGACAAGAAGGCGCAGGTGAGTGTTTCCTGTGAAATGCAATGGGAACAAATCTCAGGAGCACAGCTGACAATGTACACTCGAATAGGTCGTTGCCTTCTCATCCACCGCGATCGCCCTTTATGGCTACGATCAGGGCATGATGTCCCTCATAAATACTAACAAGAATTACCTCGCAAGCATGGGCCTGGACGAGGAAAGCGTACAAGTCGGCTTAATCGTAGCAGTGTACTATCTTGCAACATCGGTTGGCGCTCCATTCTTCTCTTGGTTTGCTGACCGATATGGACGCAAACCTGGACTGTTGTTCTGCCTCGCCACAGCGTCTCTCGGCAATCTGATCATGTTCCTAGCTGGACTCGGATACAGCCAAGGCGCCCTCATCGTGATGTATCTCGGACGTCTCGTGATGGGACTCGGAATTGGCGGTGTTGACAGCGTGGTACCTGTGTATTCTGCAGAACTGAGCTCAGATGACGCCAGAGGAAAGGCTCTCGCGCAGGAATTCCAGGCCAACATCTTTGGATTGAACATGGCTTTCGCCATAAATCTGGCTCTCACCGTTACCCTCGGGAAATGGAATGAGTGGGCGTGGAGAGTCCCTATCATGTAGGCCCATTCCGTAAAGAGTCTCGTTAGCTGAGAGTTGTTGCTGATCTTCGTCCTCTACAGCGCCATGCAGGTCTATCCACTTTCACTCTTTTTCTTCATCTCATCTCTTCCAGAGAGTCCACGATGGCTAGTGTTCCACGACAGGACCGAGCAGGCAACAGAGTCGCTGAGGGAGATCATCGGCGTGGAAGAGGCCAAATCGAAATGCGATGAACTGGTGCAAGCATCAAAAGACGAAAGCGACCAGAAGATCGGCTACAAGGATATGTTCACACCAAGTCACACGCAATTTCATCCCACTATCATCGTCATCATGGGTCAAGTCAATCAGGCACTTACTGGCTATGGTGCTGTGTCTGTCTATGGACCTCAGGTATGGTATCGCCCTCGAAGCAGGGGTCACATTACTGACGATTCACAGATATTCGAACAACTGGGCTATGGTGTCAGGCTCTCGGAATATCTGACCCAGGCAAACTTCGTCTCGTACTTCATTCTAATGACATTTGCATGGTTACTGATAGACGCGCTTGGACGACGAACAGTGCTTCTGTATGGATCTGGCGTCCTAACTATTTGCTTCCTTCTACTGGCCGTATTTGGTGGCCTGTCTTTCCATCACGAAGACTTTCACATTCATGTCAACGCAGTAGCAATTCCCGGTATCGCGGCTCTCTTCATTGCTACAGGAGCTTTCGGTATCGGATGGCTAGTCCCACCATGGCTTATTCCTACCGAAATCTACCCAACCCCGGCAAGAGCCCAAGGAACTGCAGTGTCCGTCATTATCTGGGGCTTGGCCAATTTCGTAATCACACTCATTACACCGATCTTGTTCAACAACCTCAAGTTCTGGATCTATCTGGTATTCGCTGCAACGAATCTGGTCGCAGGAGCAACGACGTTCCTGTACTGCCCAGAGACCGGGGGTCGAACCTTTGAGGAGAATCAAGAATTTTTCGAGACTGCCAAAGAATCAGGCACATGGCGAGTGTCCAAGGTCGATGACGGCGAGTACAAATGGTTTCCGTACCCTAAGCCAGACGCCAAAGATGGTGAAAGTCAGCCTCTACTGCGCCGGGTGCAGGATCAGCTGGAGAGTTGAGAACCTTTCCGTTAATACAGCGATGCCACGAGAGACGGCCGAAACAATGCTTCTAAGCTGCTAGAATTTTGCGGGGGCCTTGAGAGTTCACAGCATTGAGCGGAAGTCATGACTCCAATACTTTCATGCTGATTGGGAGAGTCACCAGATCAAAAGTCGATATATATATTGATCTTTGCAATTCACATCACCAACTTTTTTCACCACTTCCATGGCCCATTTTCCTGAGCCCATTCCTCGAAAGATGTAAGATTCTCACCCTCGATCAACCACTCGTCAGACTTTTCCTGGGTTTTCTCCTCGCCCTTGCCATAGTAGCTGTGATCACCAACAAGCAGCATTGTCTCAAGAAGTTCGTCTCTGATAGTTTCTGGTAAAAAGCCAGCAAAGACGTCCGCAGGCAGCTTCTGAAACACAACTTCCTGCCCAGAGACTTTGCTCAACGCAGCGACAATCTCCTTGGGTGTGGTCCAAGTTGATACACCATGAGCTTTGGCCCCGTTGGCTCCTGCGCCTCCTTCAAACAGCCCCATCACGTACTTGCCACCGTCTCGTCTCGGATCGATCAAAGGCCATGCGACATCGTCTGAAGGGAACGGCATCGCCAGTGTCGGCTTGCCATCTTGTCCAGGTTTAATCTGAGTTTTCGCGAAAGTGATGAACATGGCTATTAAGATGAGACGTAAAAGTCAGCGGGGGAAAAAAAACACGATTCATCGCAGAATTGCACCCTTTCTCAGATCTCGTCAAAACTCACCAGGCAAGAAATAACTCGCAATCATATCCCCTTTATTCGCCTCAATATACTCCTCCACCAAAGCCTTCCCATCAAAATGGTCGACATGCTTCAACCTCCCCCCAGAAACTTTCTCAGCATTCGGCAAACTCGACCATACCAAATGCTTCACCACCCCACTGCCTTTCGCCGCTTCGAAAATATTCTTTCCTTGCTGTATTTCCCGGTTTTTGGACATCAGACTCCAGAAATCCGTGACGCCGAAGACGCCGTATACGCCTTCCATGGCGGATTTGAGAGACGAGATGTCGTCGAGATCGGCTTGCACCATTTCTACGCCTTTTTTGGTGAGGCTTTGGGATTTGGAGCTGTTGGGGTCGCGAGTAATGCCGCGGAGGGCATATTTTGAGGAAAGATCTGAGCGTGCGAGGACGAGGTCGATTATGGAACCGCCTTGGTTTCCTGTTGCGCCGAAGATGAGGAGGGTTTTCTTGTTGTTAGAAGACATTTTGATGCTTGAGTGATGTGTTGGCTCGAAGGATCCAGGTGGTGTGGAGTTCAATGTTGGTAAAAGTTGTTCTGGTCTTGCCCTTGGTTTCTTGTTGTTGCTGCTCTGAAGCCAGACAACGGCAGAAGCATATATCTTAACTACATCCTGAGTGTCGATTTCACGACATCGCAGGACCACGTCGGTGCCGCGGGCGAGGCCTGTGTTGGCATCTGCTCACAGCTGATCTCAGCTCAACGCCTCGTGTCCGCTCTGTAGATACAAGCTCCGGCTTAGGGAATGATGATAAAGCAGATCCAGAGCTCGAGAATTTGTGGCGTATGCACTTCGCGAAGCTCCTGCTTCAGGTCGACCTACAGCTGTAGCTGCCAAGCCAAGTCAAGTCAAGCCCTTGGAGAAGCGGAGCTTCGTAGGAGCGAGCTGCTGACTCCTGCCGTCCTCTTGGCAAACCATTTGTAATCCTGCCGCATCTCGGGAGGATCCGACATTGACCATCATGTCTGCTTGTGACCTTGGCAAAAACCACAGTGCACGTCACTATAAGCCTCTCCGACGTCCTTGAGAGTCTCATGGAGGCTACACGGTCAGCCCTCAAAGTCTCATCAGCGACACCAATCGCTTCGCAATGTCAACAGCAAACCCTTCGTCGTTGATTGCCCGCTGGTCATTGATCAACACCACTCCAGAATCTTTCAATCCGTTCGTAATAGATGAGAATATGGCCTCATCAGCTTTGGCGTCGTAGAATGGCGCATCAGGTGTCGCAATCATGCTGACGCCGCCAAGCGGCAAGACGATATGCACATTCTCCTTCTTTGCTGCGAACTTTTGGATTTTCTCGACGATGAAGTTGCCAATCTGCGTGCATTCTTCCGGCGAAGTGCGCATAAGCGTTACGGTCGGGTTGTGCTCGAAAAGCTTTCTTTGCGCCTTCTGATACCTCTCAGGCACCGTGCCCTTAGGACCGAAGTTTACCATATCGATCGCGCCAACGCTGACCACGTAAGGAATTCCAGCCTTCAATGCAGCTTCCAACCGGTGTTCACCAGCCGACATGACACCTCCAGCCAAGTAATCGCAGATCTCGGTCGTCGTGATATCCAGCACAGCATCCAGATCGCCCTGCTCAACCAACCTCTCCATTGCCTTGCCACCATGTCCAGTACAATGAAAGACGAAACATTCTACTTCATGATTCGACTCCAGATACTGCCGAACCTTATCAACGCATGGGGTGGTAACACCAAACATAGTAAGACCAACTCTCTTTCTCTTCTTGCCCTGTTCAGATGATGATGATGATGATAGAGACTTCTCATAAATTTGCGCCATTCCATGGATTGATCCAGCCGCATTTGACAAGATTCTTCTGAGCAAAGTGTTTGTTCCAGCGATGTCGACGACCGAATACATCAAAGTGATGTCGGTCTCTTCAACAATGGCTCCGGTGTCTCCTGAGGCGGCAGTACTGACGATTAATTTGGGAAATCCAATGGGCAGACTGGCTCGCATTGCCCCAGAGGCGAGAGAAGTGCCACCGGTACCTCCTGCGCTGACAATGCCATGAAGTCCTTGAGATGGGTCTCGGAGACCGTTATTGTAAGCTTCCCGCAGCCAGTTGGAAGCGCATGTAATCATATATTTGATAACATCTCCCCTAGGCAAAGATCCGACATCCTTAGACTCGCTTGGGCCATATTTGGTTGTTAGATGCTTCTGAGTGATATCGATTGCTTCGTGGCTCGTTGGAGAACGACCGACGTCGACGAGGATTACTTTGCAAGAACTTTTGCCTGCTTCGAGGATTCCGGATCGCAAGTATAGTAACTCATCGAGCTTCGTCTGTTGCTCCCCTCGTTAGCATTTCGACAATGGAGCAAGTGTACGGATGCGGGTGCTAACATCACATGTGCCTAGCAGGACTATTCTCGGCATCTTCTCTGCTGGTCAGAGGTCGTTAGAGTACAGATACATGTCCATGAGCTTCCACTCTTGAGAAGAAGAGCTGTGTCGTCAGAAGGTAAGGTCGATCTGCGGAGTTGCTGCATGCATACTGTATCGCTGCAGGGACAAGAAGCTGCATTGCGTCACCCATGCACATCCTCGTTTCGCTTCGCATGGTACGAAGCTACTTGTATCACAGCAGAATTGGAGGTAACGTTCTTGAGTGAGGAACCCGGATACTGGTCTTCGCTTCTCCATTATTTCAAAATTTATGAGCTGCTTGATTGACAATGAGTCCCCCAACAGACCGGAAACAGATCCTTGAAGCGTTTAGGAAGCAGATCAAAAATGGCACAGCGATTGTTGGCGCCGGCGCCGGTAAGTACATGGTCGCCGTCGAGTTTGATGCCAAGACGCTCATTCATTTATATAGGCATTGGACTTTCTGCAAAGTTCATTGAGGAAGGAGGCGGAGACGTGATTGTTATCTAGTGCGTTGACACACAATGGCCATGTTTCGCGAACATCTGCTGAGTTGTGTTCGAATGTAGCAACAGTGGGCGCTTCCGAATGGCAGGCAGAGGATCCCTCGCCGGCCTGATGCCGTACAGTAATGCAAACGATGTAGTCGTGGACATGGCCAAGGAGGTGATACCAGTGGTCAAGCATACGCCAGTCATAGCAGGCGTCTGCGGCACAGATCCATTTCGAGACATTCCTCGCTTTCTCAAGCAGCTCAAGGACCTAGGTTTTGCAGGTGTGCAGAACTTTCCGACTGTTGGCTTAATCGATGGGTGGGTATCGGTGGTGGTGGTGGCGGTGGTGTTCTGCAACGCCAGAGACGTTGGCTGACAGTTCTTAAAAATGCAGCACATTTCGAGCAAATCTGGAGGAGACCGGTATGGGATACCAGCTCGAAGTCGACACCATCAAAGCGGCGCACGAACTCGACATGCTCACTTTGCCCTACGTGTTCAACGAAGACGAGGCAACAAAGATGGCACAAGCAGGTGCAGACGTCATTGTCGCCCACATGGGATTGTTCGTGGATCTATCTAATGCGCATGGTACATTATGGTCGATGCAGTTACTGATCGGTTTCCAGGACTTCTTCAGGGAGCATTGGCGCACGGAGTGGAAAAGGTGTGGATGAGTGCGTGCAGTTGATCCAGAGCATTCGAGATGCTGCAACGAAGGTCAGCAAAGATATCATCGTTCTCTGCCATGGCGGACCGATTGCAGCGCCGAAGGATGCAAAGTACGTGTTGGAGAGGGTGAAGGGCTTGCACGGATTTTTTGGAGCGAGCAGTATGGAGAGATTACCGGTCGAGGAAGCCATCACGGGCATCACGAAGGAGTTCAAGAGGGTGGCAATACAGCAGTAGCTTATATAGTAGAATTCCATGTCGTTCTTCTGCTGCGCGAAACGTCAGGAGCCCCTGTTGAATCTCGTCGCCATCATGTTTCAAGCCATCTGCCGGTCAAGCTTGCCTGCAGACTGCGGTGCAGTATTCTAGTTCTACCTTATTCCTGGCTGAGAGGACCTGGACATTATTGTGACAGCACACGCCGGTCAACGCGTATTCTTAGAAGTGTGCACAAGGCATACTGTACATACCTCAGTCGCGTCTGAAGGAGCGAGGCCAGAGAGGTGCATGGTGCATGATGCATCGGTGGTACGCACTGCACTACGCAGCTACAGTAGTCACTGGTGCAATGGCCAATGGGGAAGCAGAGCGAGGGCATGATTCGCGACGAGTGTCACCTCTCGGACAGCGAAACATCAAACACTCAGTCGCTCGCAGGCGTAACTTGCGCACGCAGCAGAGCGCACCGGCACCGCACGTTGATGAGCCGCCAGCATTTCCTGGCACATCAGACCCCGGTATTTCCTATCCGAAGCGGTATGCGATAAGTATGCGGCATCGACCTCGAGACAGCGGGAGGACGTGAGCCTCAGGTCGCCGCCGCCAAATGCACATTGCAACGCCGCCAAATTTTAGCTCCCTCTCCAAACCATCCACGATGCGGGCCGTCATAAGAAGGCTGCATGGGAGCCGCCGTTGCTGCTGCTTGGCGGCCTCTGCCTCACTCGGCCTGGCCTCTGCTTCTGCTTCTATGGTATCATTGTCAGGCCTGCGTAGAATAGCAAGTCAACTTGACAACGGAACTGAGCATTTCAATCACTCCATCATCACATGTACCCGTGTGCCCCTCCTCAATTGCCGCCGCATTGATTCGCGCATGGGGATTGGGGAATTGATTCTGCTCGCTAAAGCTGCATGGGGGCTTAAAGTCTCAAACTAGAGCTAGCGCACACGACTCCACCGTCAACCTACCGTCGGCGTCAGTGAGCTTTCCAGGCCAGCTTCCTTTCCACTGTGAGCGAAGAAGAACAACATTGCCGCTTCTGTCCACCACAGCGACAGCGACGTCCACGTCCACGCCGCCATTTGGACAGCGACCGCACGGGCCAACCATTTCGACGCTTGGCAGCCGCTGACCGAGTGCTGCACTCTGCCCTGCGCTGCACCGCCCACCGCGCGTGTGACCTTTCCGCTGTCCACTGAGCAGATCGACACCTGCCGACGACTCTGCCACTACAGTATTCTTGCGACTTCCACACCCACCGCTACGACGCCACAATCACCAGCATTTTGACCCCGCCGACACCTTCACTGCAACGAAACGCCCTCTGAGATCGAACATCCAGTCCCGCACCGCACCGCAGCGCTGCATGCCGAGACACGCTGCCTCCACCGCCGGCCAAGTGCCGCCTCAAGTGCTTGCTCTAAGAAGTACACCACGCCGTCGACATGGAGCAGCCGAATAATATCATGGGCGGCGGCATGCCCAACATGATGAATCAGGGCATGCAGCGTCCGCAGTCCGGGTGAGCTTTCGCCGTTCCATGGAATGCGGACCAAACTGCAATCGAATTGCTAACACTCTTCCCATGCAGCAATATTCAGCAACAACTTCACGCACGCATAATCTCAGACCTTCGACAGAACGCGGCACTTAATGGTACCTGGCAGGCCACCCACGACATTCGAGATCGCGCACAGCGGATCATGCAGCTGTAAGTCTTCCCATGCCTCAAGTCTTTGTTTTCCAACCTTCGCTCTCTCCCGCGCTTGCTTTGTTCCGCCCAAGTCCGCTTGGCGCTGTGCTGACTTCACTCCAGTGTGACCCAGCTGCGTGCCCTCAACAGTGATATGACCACATGCCTCAACATCGCGCAAAAATGGGAAATGCGAACTTTTCAAGAAGCGCAAAATAAAGACGACTATGTCCAGCGGATGGACATGAAGCTCAAAGAGATTCATGGTCGCAGACAGCAGACCATGCAGAATGCTTCACTTGGCCCTCAGAACCCGGGCATGATGCAGGCCAACCAGATGGGCAATGCGAATATGATGCGACCTGGTGGTATGATGGGTGGTGGTATGCCGAACATGCCGAACAACGCTATGAACAACATGGGCAATATGGGAAACATGGGCAACATGAACATGAACTTCCGACCTGGCGGTATGGGCATGCAACCAAATCAGATGAACGCAGGCAATCCGATGTTCCCGACACAGCTACAGCGTCCCATGCAGGCCTCACCTGTCAACCTTCCCAACCAGCCGGGCACTCTAGACCCCTCTGCGCTCATGCAGCAGCAGCCGCAGCAGCCGGCGCCGCAGCAGCAAAATACACAACAGCCGCCGCAGTCCATTGGCCAGCAAAACCAGCAACCAGGCTCGAATATGGGCCAAATGCGGCCGGCCGGTCTCCAGCCACAGATTCAGGCCATGGCCAAGCGACTGTATGAGAGCATGTCCGAAGACAACAAGAACGTGGCTCGGCAGAGATTTCTTGCTGGATTGAATCCTCATCAACGACAGCAAGCGCAGCAACGACAGCAACTGACCGGTCAAGATCCATTGATGCAGTTCTGCATGTTGAGGGCAGGCGAGCAAGTGAGACAAAAAATGGCAGCGATGAACGCCCAGCAAAACAAGCCCATGATGCAGATGGGCAACAACATGCCGCAAAGACCTCCCTCTCAGACAAATGGGCAAGCGATCGACTTCTCTGCCCTACTGGGCCAGCAGGCGAACGCGGTGAAGTCGGCGGATGCTGGTGAGCAGGTTGTCCCCGCTAGCAACAACAGTAACAATAACGCCAACATGGGGATTGGTAATCAGATGAATATGCCGCAGAACATCAACCCGCAAATGCTTGCTAATCAAGGAGGACAACCTGGTCAGGGCGGTCAACCAAACAACGTCTTCAACTCCCAGCATCTCTTGTCGCAACAAAGCGCACAGGAGAAGGAGCGGCTGCAGAAGCAGATGATGGCGCAGCGACAAGCCATACAGGCTGCCCAAGCCAGAAATCAGCAGCAACAAAACCAGTTGCAAGGACAACCTGGAGGTCTCCATGCTCCAAATGCCTTCAACGGTGGCCCAGCGGGCCAGGCCAATAGCCCGGCGATGTCGATGCTTAATAGGCCGATGATCCCTCCGGGCCAAACTACGCCTGGCACGCCTCAACCCAACCGGCCGCAACCGACACCACAGACTCCAATGAATAATGCGAATCAGCAGCTTATGGCCCATCATCAGAACATGCTGAACCAGAACAATCAGCAGCAACAGCAACAGCTTGGGTCAGGTTCGACACAATTGACTCCGCAACAATTGCAACAGCTGCTTCAGAAGGTCCCTCCTCCGTTCCGAGAGAAGTTGCAATCTATGCCACAAGATCAAATGGTAGCGGTGCTGAACCGATTCAAGAACCCGAACGCGAACCGACCACCAGGGCAACCATTTCCAAACAGCCAAGCAGGTCAATTTGGTCAAGCCGGCCCGCAAGGTGTGCCAAACGTGGGCATGCAGAACCAGGCTGTACCACCGATGGGCAACGGCATGCCGAACTTCAACGCTCAGCAAGGCACCCCTAATCAACCAAATGGAGCGATGCCATTGGACCCTCAGACAGTCGTAAGACAGGCGCAGCAGAATCAGCTCTTCAAGATGAAATGCCAACTCGTCGATTCGAAGCCGTTCCCGAAACAGTATCAGGCCGCGCTAGGATTAAGCCTTGCACCCACTATCAACACCTGGATTCAGTTGAAGCAGTACGTTACTCAGAACGCCGCCTCGTTGCCGCAAGGAACGGCCCACAAAATTACAGTCATGCAGCGAAAATGGATGCAAGACAACGACGAATTGATCTCTAGTGACATTCAGCGAGTGCTCCAGAACCGTAACATGCAACAGAATCCACAGCAGCAGCAACAGCAGCCTCAACCTCAGCAACAACAGAACAATGCTGGACAGTCCCAAATGTCGATACCGAACCAGCAGGCGCCTCCCGCACCGATGGTGCCGCCTGCTCCAATGGTGCCGCCTGCGCAAGCTGGCAATGCTATGATGCAGCCCCATTTGCTTCCCACCCCCGAAGAGATTCAGATGTTCCGCCAGAGAATACCCCAGGCGGCTCAAATGTCCGACGACGATATTCGACGCGCAATCCATAAGCGTAAAGTCGAACAGCTGCGAGCACACCACTTGCGCCAACAGCAGAATCAACCGAATGCTCAGAACACTCAGCAGACTAATATTCAGGCCCCGCAAGCGCAAAGACCAAACCAGCAGAACCAGGCAAACGGTGCTCAGGCTCCTCACCGCACGCCCCAACAGTCGACGTCCCAGCCGGCGCAGGCAGGCTCGCAGAAAGTCTCACAGCAGAACAGTGATGATGTGGTCGAAATTTCAAGCATGGGTGGTCCTCCATCCGAGACGCCGGCCTCGAAACAGCCACCGCAGATGCCACAAATGCCCAATCTTACGCCGCAGCAGCTCGCAAACATGCCTGAACACGTCAAAAAGGTCTATCGCGACCGTCTGCAGGCCGAGTCGCTTCGCAAGGCTCAAGGACAGCTTGGCACTCCTTCCGCTCAGGCCGCGCCAAATGGGCAGGGCTCGTCTCAGCAACAAAAGAACCAGGAATTGGCTGAGCGGGTCAACGCCCTATTGGGAGAAGTGCAACGTGCGAACCCGAAAGGCCCTGCAGTCTCGTACGACCCTGCCAATATGGAAATGGCTCGGCAGTCGCTTGCGAAGCTGTGGAAGCCGCTCGAGGCTATGAATAAGACCTATCTCTTTGCGATGTCAACTGGTCTCGAGCAGCGCCTGAAGGAGGTGATGCGAGCTAAGGTCATCGTTCACCAGAACGCGTTGGATGAGCATGGCACCATGAAAGACTACTACTCTGTCTCGATCGAGCAGTTGAGGGAGTTGGAGAAGGTAGTGAGTGCCTACATGTTTGAGTTGAAGGCCAAGCAGGCCTCTGCAAAGCAAGCAGGAGGAATGGTGCCAAACGCAATGAAGCAGCAACAGCCTCCTGCGCCGCCGATGGCCCCGTCTACATCACAGCAGACGCACAACCGCAAAGCCTCCGTCAAAGCACCCCCGGCGCCCACGGAGAACAAGACTTTCGACTGGGCACACCCCAGTCCCCAAGGTGTGCCCAAGTATGGCCAGACCCAGCTCACGCCTGACAAACTCAAATTCCCACCACAGAAGAAGCGCAAGACCGGCCAATCAGACAGTCAAGCATCGACGCCTGCTGGACAGACTGGCACTCCGGCTGCCACGGGCGCAAGTCCTGCTCTTGCAAACGGGAAGATTCAGAGCCCCGAGCAAGTCAAGAAGACACAACAGCAGGCCAGACTCGATGCTGAAAGGGAATCACAGGCGAAAAAGTTTAGATGCAAAGATGCCACATGTGAAGCCTCTCTTCAGGGGTTTGACACAGAGGAGCAGCTCGCACAGCATGTGCAAGCTCAGCATCAGCCTATCGAGGATCCTCTTGACTTTCTCGTCTCCAATGCCGCGGCGTCACTTGGTGTCGATACTGAAGGCAAGCCACTGCCCAAGGCCTCTGCAGGCTTCACCAAGCCTGCGCCGGCATCGCAGAAGCCACGCGCCACGGCCAAGGATCTCAACAAACAAGATCTGACCAAGCAAGAGATGGACCAAATCGCGAAGGGCATAATATCAGGCAGCGTCAAAGAAAAGATCGCCAAGAAGCAGGCTGAAATGGACTCTGCAGCGAAGAAGACAAACGTTGGCACCAAGGAACAGACCATGTTTGAGGCCATGGCAGAGAAGCTAGAAATCCCGCTGCCTGTCGAGCCCGTGGTGGCTGGCGCTGAATTGTCCGACGATTTTATTAACTGGGGCCCAATCGATCTCGGACTCAACGCCATGGGACTTCCTTGCGATGGGTCAATGCAGCACGCGGAACAAGGCCTACAATCGGATCTTGGTCACGGAGGATTGGTGCCCACCAATCCTGGGATGGACCCGCATGACTTGATGTTCTCATTGATGCAAGAACCAAAATCTGATGTCGACACTTCTCCGGAGTTGACGCCCAGCGAGGGCTCACAGAGCAGTCGTGGAAGCGATGTATCGCAAAGCGACAATATGAAAATCAAGATCATGATAGAGAACGAAGCCGCCGATATTTGGGGCACTGGTGAAGCTGGCGTTGTTGCTCAGAGCATGATTCCCATGTACGACCGCATCGTTAACATGATGAATGATGGAGAAGACCTGACTATGGGTGGCGTCGAGGGCGGCGGTAAAGCAGGTGGAAGTCCAAAGAAGAGGAAGGCAGATGAAGTGTGGGACTTGCCTCTCGCGGATTTCATGGATGATTTCTGGAACGGCGGAATGCAGACTTGATGAAAGCATAGCTGGATTTACGATGAGATTGGTGGCATTCTGGAGTTGGCGATACTCTTATAAAAGACTACGACGCTTGAAAGGCGATCTGAGGAGCGTCGCTTGCATTTTTGGGCACATATAGCGAAGGCGTCATGGTGTCGAATTTGGTGGAATTGCAGAAGCATATGGCCTATCAAACGAGGAACACGAGTGGAAGGACCAGATTTTGGGGCTTAGCGAGGTGTTGCTGGCGTTCATTGACGTTATTCTCATGACTGTCTGCAACATATACCCATCGCTTGGCACTTATATAGTGGAGTGGCGAACATTCTTTCTGTTCTATGAGGAACATATCGTGGTTGCGCCTGGGTTGGCGCTGCTTCGTGTTCAGTCTGAATTCAATCTTGTTCCAATGGCGCAGCAGCCAGTGGGTGGATGGCGGAGCATGACAGCTACATGGCTCCGTCAGTGCATAATCACTGAGATCTCGACGGCTGGTGGCATTACAAGCGGAACTTTGCACGACCCGAGATGGTCAGATGTTAAGAGGTCGGCGCTCTTGGCAGGTCCGTAACACGGCCCATGCATAAGAACGGATTTCCGGGCTGACGTTGATCAGATTCGATTCTGTACGGAGCATATGTATATGTATATTCGTGAGTGCACAATGCTGTCGCGTCGTCGGCCCAGTGGAGATCATGCTTCGCGGGCCAACCCGGCTCGCGTGGCCTCCTGCCCTGCTTGCTCCTTCCTCCACAGAGCCCAGCTGGGAAAGTTGGCGACTTTGAGGCGATTACTCTCCCCATGAAGCGACTACACCCATCCTGATCTTCTCGACACCGCCAATGCCATCGTTGCTGTCGCGCTACCAGCACGATGCCGCCTCCGCTTCCAGCGCCTCTCTAGTCCTCCCACTGGTCTTGTTCGTGGCATCGCTGCTCGCGTACGTTGGCACATCGACCAAGCATTCCCTGTCGACCAGCGCAGTCGCCTGGCTATCGATATGCACATCCACGACGCTGCGCACAAGAGGTGGCTTAGGGTCGCTGCTGGAGGCGGAGCCCGCACAGAGGTTGTCATGGGCTGCAGGCGCATTGCTGGCCCTGGCACAAATTTGCGAGCGTGCCGTTGATGGAACAGGCATTTGGTGGGCCAAGGTTGATTTCTCCGACAGACTGAAAGATGAGCTCTGACTGAGATGACATGACAGGCTTTGCTGCCCGCACTGATATACACTCTGGTACAAAGTGGTGTACTAGATTCGACCTCAAACGAGCCGTCGAGCCCGACTCCTGCAACCCCTACGAAACCCGGTGCTGTGACGGTGCCGTGCCCTTCGAGGCTCACGTTGTTCGTCTTCACGACCTCGGGGCTGGCAGCTGTCTACTCACACACAGGTTCTGTGACGGCCATTGCTTTAGGCTTCTCGTATGCGGTGCTTGAAGTGCTAGCATATCACTTGATTGCGCGAGCTCATGGAGTCTCGCGATTGCCTGGTCAGCGTGGTGGTAGTGTCATATACTCCGCGAGCGGTCTCTTGACCCAGCCATCAGGATCTAGTGTCTCCGATGAGGAGCGCTGGACGTCGACATTGAGGAATGTCTCGGCTGCAGGTGCTCTGACCACGGGTCTGGCTGCTCTCAGCCTTGAGAGCCTGAAGTTTGGCGGACTGGCCTATTATGGCTTGCTAGGACAAGCGATGGGCAGCCACTGGATTTTCGGGCAAAGCATAGTTTCGGTTCTGTACGCAATTGCGACAGTCCTTATGCATATTGTTATGTATGGCGCACTTGTTCTGATGGTAAGCTACATCTTTCGTTCAATCAGCCGCATTGCCGTTCGCGTACTGTTGCACACTTTGGATATTGAAGCAGGACCGAACGTGTTGCGTGGCAATGGCACTCGTCGCTGCTTTCCAATGTCTACACTATACGTGATCACGGGCTTGGCTGACGCTCAGCAGATCCAACGGCAGGGCGCATTCTTTGCAAGTGGAATACCCATCTCGGCGGCAGTCGCTTCAGAGCTTCTGTTGGCGTTTTCCTTCTCACGGCTTTGGTTTGCCGTTTTGTGCACCTTCTCCATTTTCTCGTTGCTTGACGAGCAGGATCTCTTTTCGCGTGGCTCCAGGATGCGTATGCGATATAGCAGAATCTTGTCGACCACAGCATGCATATCCTTGGCAGTGCTCGTCATTTACTATTTGCACTCACCACTTCGATCAGCAGCGTTTGACGCACCTTTGGATACTCCAGGCGAGCCGTTCATTGCCGCACCCACAGAACCTTTGAAGCCGCTCGCATATACCGACACGAAGACGCATCCGGTCAAGAGATTGATCAGCGATGCACAGGCTTCGTGGACTGCGAAGGTGCAGTCCCAGTCTCAGACCCTCGAAGCTGCTGTTGCGGAATATAAGCGGCGCTACAAGATTCCACCGCCACCTGGCTTCGACAAGTGGTATGCTTTCGCGAAAAAGCGAGAAGTACAGTTGATTGATGATTACGATACCATCTATCGTTCACTTCTCCCCTTTTGGGGACTTTCTCCCGCTACCGTCCGCCAGCGCTCGAGAGAAGCGCTTGGATTTAGCGACAACATGCTCATGGGCATTCTCGTTCGAGATGGAAAAGCAGTCCATATCGAAGGAGGTCCAGAGTGGCTTCAGCAAGCGGCTGTGGGCATGATGGAATCTTTTGTGGAATATTTGCCGGATCTGGACCTGCCTTTCAACATTCACGATGAGCCACGAGTGGTGGTCCCGCACGATGAACTCTCGCGGCTGATACGACTCGCGCTCGACAAGAACATGCCTGCCGCCAATGCTCAGCAGACGCCGAGAAACTCGTTCTCAAAGCGTCCAAAGGATATGAGCTACAAGAAGCGCGTGCCAGAAGTCAAGACCACGCACTTCAATGTCTTCGCGCATCAACCCACCTGGATTCCATCCCGATTGTCCTGTCCAGCTGAAAGCCCAGCGAGAGCACTGGAACTTCAACTCGCGAAAGACAACATGACAGCCTATGCCCTTGGTGATCTAGGGTTTGTCTACAACCAAACAGCATTCTCCGACGTTTGTAACTCGCCTTCTTACGGCGAAAGTCACGGCTTCTTTGACCGACCGAACGCCTTTAACGTCGTACACGAACTCTATCCAGTATTCAGCCAAAGCAAGATGTCCTCATTCAATGACATCTTGTTTCCCAGTCCGTGGTACTGGTTCGGCAAAGTGGACTACAAAGAAATCTCCGACATGGCATGGGACAAGAAGATCAGCAAATTCTGGTGGCGTGGAAGCACAACCGGAGGATTCAGTCGAAATGGCGGCTGGAGAAGACAACATCGACAGAAATTTGTCGCCAAAGTGAACGCTCTTGATACCGCCAAGATACTTCAGAACTCCAATTCAGCAGCCACGGATAAGGACCGAGGCCATACAGAGTGGATCACGAAGGAAATGCCGAGATCGGACTTCAAGGACCTCATGGACGTCCACTTCTCGCATATCGGACAGTGCGATCCTGGCGATTGTGACGCTCAGCGAGAATTCTTCGGAGTGGAGCCCGGCGTTGATCAACAAGACGCATGGAAGTGGAAGTATCTCCTCGACATGGATGGAAACGCATTCTCAGGAAGATTTTATGCATTCTTAGAAAGCAGATCCCTGCCACTCAAGATGGCAGTCTTCCGCGAATGGCACGAAGACTGGATCAAGCCTTGGCTACATTACATCCCGTTGAGCTTGAAAGCAGATGAGGCGTTAGAAGTCGTTCGGTATCTTGATGCGGAAGAAGAGGGAAAGAAGATGGCCATCACTGTCGCCGAAGCAGGCCGAGATTGGGCACGCAAGGCGCTACGGAATGAGGATTTTGAGGTCTGGTTCTTCAGGCTCTTGCTCGAGTACGCACGGGTGGTTGATAATGACAGAGACAAGATAGGGTACAGTGGAGCATAGCTGCTATGGCAACGAGTACATTAATGCCACGTCTGAGCGGATGATTATGGTGTATACTTCTGAGAATTGACGCAGCTCGGTCGTGTTCGGGCGCGCTGACACATATACTTCATGCGGTAGAGTGCTTTGGTGTTTACGGCGGCGCTCTGCGTCGAGGCCATCGAAAGTCAAGCAACAGGCATGGATTGCTAGACGCCATTCTGCAAGCTCGTTCAGAAGAGTACTGGCGGTGGCTTGCGCGGCTGCGATTCCGTGTGCAGTCCTTCGGCTATTATTGTAGCATAATGATCCTACGATCAACAGTCCAGAGCGATACACGAAGCATTTTTAAGAGCATGGATGTCTAGTAAAGCGGTGAAGTTGTAGATTGCATGGATGGCCAGTTGATTTTCTGCCGCAAACCGGCACTAACAGCTTCTGCCGCTGCAGCTCTGGTCGGATTCGTTCCCAAGTCGTTGTCTGCAAGAAGACCTGTGCGTAAATGCTCTACGTAATGACTCTGTATTTCGATGTGGTAGACGAGACGGCTAGCCTTGCGCACCACTTTCACGCAAAGGCGTACACCCACGGTATCCCGCACCGAGGCTGCTGGGTAGGGTAGCGTGTGCGCGGGATGCTTGCGATGTCTGGTCCGGTTTGAGGCTTGCGGCTGGATTCACTGATCTACTGATCTGCTGATTTGCGTACCGGGCTGACCTTGTCGGTAGATTTTGTAGTAGCCGCCGGTAGTCGTGCGTCAATGACAGGTTCTCAGAGCCTCTCGGTCGATTTCTCCGTTCCAATTGTGGGCAATGCTGGAGTGTCTGAGGTCTTGGCAATCTTCAAAACTCCGTTCCAAGGGTTCCTAGTGAGTTGTCGCGTGAAGAAATATAGCGCTCCAATCATTGCTATAATGCTCGATGCTCACTGGTTGACACCCGCGCTCTATGTGTCGCATTTGAGTTTCGAGGGTGTGCCGATGCAGATAATGTGTGATTCCAAGTATCATGATGAGGACCACGATGGCTAGATCTGGCTTCCTGACGCGCGAGCGACTGTTCTCACTTCATCTTGAAACTCGGGATCGGTGATGCCGCTCAACATTCTCTCAGCCAGAATGTCACGAAACTGGGCAAATGCTTGGCTTCGACCTTTCTGCTGCTGATTGTACTTCATGACCAGCTCGACAAACTCGCGCGTGTAGATGTCCGGATTACGCGACTTCTCCACGTACTCGATAATCTCGATTGGAATGTGTGTTGGCAAGCGCCGTGCGCTTTGGCTGATGGACTGAAGATTCTGCAAAAGCGTGCGTCTGTAGAATTTCAGGATGAGCTCTCGTAGTGTGTTTGATGCGGAATAATTACATCTCGGTGTGCATTGCCTGCTGCGTGCCTTGGCCTTGATAGTCGTAAGCCTGTGCAATCAAGTGGAACAGGTTACTGATGATCTCCTTCAGCTGTGCTGCTGGTTGTCAGCGAGGGCATGCATGAATGTCTGTCCACAAAGCTCACCGTCCACCTCATCTAGAGTGGTGGCCGCCATTGTGACGCTATCGGCTCAAGAACGACCAACTTCTCGTGTGACGTTGCGGTTGATGTGCGAAGTTGCGTGCTGCGACTGCAAGCACAGACTCTCGCGACCTCGGCGCAGGTGCCGAGCTTCCGAGCTTCCGAGACTTGAGAACCTTCAATTCGGGCACTTCACGAGCACTTCTTCTTTCGTGACGACGAACTTCCACATCCTTCACATTAACTCGCGTCCGACAACATGCTGCACCTATAGTATAGCGCTCGCGCCTAGACTCTACATACTGTATGCTCCTCGAATCATGGCCCAGGGAGCTCCACGGCCGACAAAGCAATATCGCGCGTCTAGCTCCAACAAACCATCAGACACCAAGGACACGGTGCTGCCGCGACAACATCCAGACGCAGCTCGAGACGACGCAGCCACCATTGCATACATCAAGCGTGTGCTCTGTCAGGGGCCACGGGAGGCAACGTCCACTCAAGGCTCGGATACGGACTTAGCCTCCAAGGACCTCGAGGAGCTTCTGCCACCACTAACGAGTTCCAATGCTGTGGATGTTGAACTCTATGCATTCATTGCTGTGATACTCAGCTTTGCGGTCCAATCATGGTATCAACGCATCACCCCAGATCATCAATTCGTAGGCGAAATTGTCCAGATCATTGCACATTGCACGCGGGGTCTTGAAGGGCGCCTCCGAAATGTGGATCTGGAAAGCCTGGTTCTGGATGAATTGCCTGATTTGCTAACCGAACATGTCAATGGTAAGTAAGATTGCCATGGCAGACTGCCTGCATACAGCACGCTGACGACTCTTAGCGGTGAGGATGTCCCAAACATCTCGAGTAATGGGGCTTACTATCGAACAAAGACGGCTGAGATATCACGCACTCCGCCCTCACATGGCGTTGGAGCCCGTGCCATCGAATGCGTCCACATCATCATTACAGCAAGAAAACGAGGTCGCTTGGTGTCTGCTTCTGGTCAATCGAATTCTGCCTCTACTGCTTCCCCCGGAAGACTTGCAGAACCCTTGTTTGGAAGTTCTGGTGTCAGAACTCTTCTCCGAGCTTATCTTCCATCATGGCCTTTGTGGTAAGGCTTGTGAGCCATGGTTGCTCTGGGAAGGAATCACCAAGGTTGTACGACCTTTCTCCACTAGCGAGAGCATGAACATATCGCGAGATGCCTCCGGCTCACCGAATCAAGCATTGGGTGTACGGTCTGCCAGTCGCGCACGCGCTAGTGACCGTCTGCATTCGCGTGGGCGCTTGGATGCAGTTTCTCGGACGTTTTGGCTCATAATGCAATCCATGATAACAGGCTGGATGTTACTTCGTTCCTTCCTGAACGCCTTGATGCAAGCATCTTCCATACCGCCACGAAGAAGCCGCCCCACAAAGCAGTCATTGGAAAGAGCACGCAGAATGTCTCGCAGCTCCGCCTTCGATTCGCCGGCTGGCCATGGGCTTCTGCACCAGCAACCTATCATTGGCATGAGTGTCTGGGGATGCATGTCACAGCTACTGTCTCTCGACCGGCGCATGCCTTGGCTGACAGGTATGCTGTCACTGCTGCAGTGGATGGCCTTGTGGGGACGAGGGCAGCTGTGCTGCACCAACAGCAGATTGGACAGGTGAGTGAACAGCTCCTTCATTTCTCCACATTCATCTTCGATGCAACCGAGGCCATGAACACCATCGTTCCGTTGTTGGGCAGGACAATGTCCGATTCTAAGAATTGCATCCCTCTGGATTCTTGCGCCCCATTCGCCGATGTGGACACGCCAGAGTAAGCCACATCGGCAGCCTGCATCAATTTACGGTCATCTGATTCCTGCGTCTGCCAATGTCATGCTTCGGTCCGCTAGCGACCAGAGGGCCGTCTCTGGATCCCGTCCTCTTGTGCATGTCGCTTGGGACGCTTACAGCCCGCAAAATGCCGAATGCGCATTTGGATGTTGGAGAGCCATGTCACCAACCACTTCGCCGCTGCTACTACAACTGGATCATGTCTCCGATGTCATTACGCAGTATGGCAGTATATTGGGCACGTTCGCATATGTTCAGCCAACAAGCGGGGCAGCATGACAGGTGTTGGCGCCCCTTTGATGTTCACCTGTCAAGCTCTCGGCATCCGGATGCAGCCAGCAAAGGGTTCGGCCCTCAAGCGGGCCCTGCTTGCACTCCGGCCTGTGGAGTGTGGAGTGTGGACTGCTGCGCTTGTGGCCCAAACCTCAACGCCAATAATACAATTTCAATGACGCAGGCCTTGGCCTGGTCAGGATCTCGCGATGGAGCTTACGAATAGACATGTGGCGGGCGGTGAAGTGTCCACCACTCACATCACGACACAGCTCTTTCACCATTTCATTCGCTGATCCAGAGGACGCGATGCCGGGACCAGGCCAGCATTGCGAGCCGACCCTGGTCCGACGCAATTCCTTTCCAAACTCCCTGCCGGCTCGAAGCTGTGCATATGCATGCAATTTGGCTGTCCTGCCTAACACAGAAAGCCACGAGCTTGCGCATTGCAGTGTTCTGACAGCATTTCATCTGCAGGCTCATGTCGTTCACGATCCAACGAAGACTGCTCCGTGCGAGCTGGCTGCCGTCCGTCTTGCGGGCCGCCCGAGTCGCCGTCTTTCCCGATAACGCCCTGGCCCCAGCACGCAGACCACCGACAAGCGACGAGATCGCCGACATTCGACGCGAATGCGCCGAGACTATCGTCGACACGACACCCGAAGTCGTTCGCGCATCCTTCTTTGCGACCAAAGACCGAGATCTGATGAGAGACGATGTTGCGACCGAGCTAGATCTGCTCGCTGATGCGTACATCAACAAGCACTTGATCGTCTCCGTCATCGAGCTCCTCGTGGTCCGCCTCTTTCCCGAACTGAAACCTGTCGAAGGTGGGGACGCTGTAGATCGATTAGGATAGCTTGAATCATAGACAAAAAGAAAGAGCTTCTCGTCGATGAATAATGATCAGTGGGTTTTTGTTCAGCTTCGCTGCCGCATTGGTGGTTCATAACAATTGCAGCCGCCTTCCAGGTACTGTAGCAGGATTTGAGTACAACAATGATCCGAAAAAACTTCTTTCCCCATGTGATGCCGCGTGAGCGGACTAGCCGTCTTGAAAAAAAAAACATCTCCCTTTGACGTCCTGTTCCCACACGGTCCTGCCCTGAGTTCACAATCTCAAAAACTCGGTTGCGTATCCTCCAAAAGCAGTTATGACGCGCGCAATGCAAGTACATGTATGCACATGGCCGAAAAAAAAGCGACTTGCTCAAATTCCGACTATACAAAAAAATGACATGCCGAATCAAAAGAAGCGAAAATGATAGGGGTATCTCTCGTGTCGTCAGCTGCTCCCTCGGGACTGCAGCTTCAATTTTTCCATAAGTTTGCCCATGGCCATCCAAGACGCCGGATCTAATGAGCCGTTGGGTTGTTGTTCGAAGAAGGAAAGCACTATTTGGAGTGCTTGTCGTGCTTCTTCTGGAGTCGTTGCCTGCTGGAACGAGTATGTTGGTGTGGCCGGCGTAGAATCTCGCTTTAGGATATCTGATTGCAAGATATGTGCCGGCAGAGGAGGTGGCCGCATCGTCTCTGAAGGTGTGACCGTGCTCGGCCGTTCTTCTGGTGGCTGTATAGCCTCATCAAGATTGACAAGCGGGTCCGAAGGTTCTCCCATCGGTGAGTCCAATGCTGCGCTGTTCGCGTATTTGGGCGTCACAGACTCGCCAGAACCTGTCATGTATTGATCCAGAAACGGAAACGTCTGGCTGCGTGGCCGCTGCGAGTTGGTGCTCGATGTGCTTGGGAGAATCGGCCGCGAGTTTTGGGGTATGAATGGAGAAGGAGCGGTACCCGATTCAGGCGTTGTGAAGAATGGTGATGTCGGACTCAGGGGTCCAGGGGAGAAAGACGATGGCGCCGTGTCGGTGAAGGCGCTGTTCAGCGAATTCGTGCTCTGCGAATGAAATGGTCCATGTGTACTGCCAAATTCCAGATAGCTGTCGGGACTCTCGTTCTTCAAGCTTTCTTGGCTCTGCACACTATGCAATTCGATGGGAGATGGAGATCCCAGTGCGCCCGGGGAAATGGGCGAAGTGTCGCCAGGAGTGTGGGAAGAGGATGATTGTGCTGCTGAACCATCCAGATCGTCCGGAGCGAGTGACGCTTTTCGTGATCGAGCACCCATCAGGTTGTTCTTGAGCTTGAACTTCTCGATCCAGCTCGAGCTCAGAGCCACGTGGTTTTCAGCCATGGTCGTGGTTGCCGCGAAAGCTCGCGCCTGCTGTCGAATGAGATGATCAGTGAGCGGATTCCCCTTCTTCTCCTATTCGACACGGTCAGTCAGAACGGCAATGATGAATGTCGCCGCGGACTCCACCATACCTGATTCTTGGCCCATACTGCAAGCGCGCGCTCGATATCAGGAGAGCGACCCTTCGCGCGCTTGACAGGCGATCGACTGCCGTCGTCTTGGAAGAGGTACTTCTCCTTCTGCCGAAGGACCTTCGATACAGTGCTGGAGTGATTGTCAACAACGGTCTGCTTCAAACAAAAACGATCTCGCTACCTTCGTTCTACACCGAAGATGGCTACACACGCGTCAGTTAATACTCCGGTCCAAAGGCTGTCACCACATACCTCCAATCTCGGTCTGCTTGCTGTTGGGATGCTCCTCTGCATATTGGCACATTCGTTTGCGATCCAGGTCTGTGAGAGTCTTGCGCGGGGTCGATGTTGATCTCGAGGGCGCGGCCGACACGGGCGTCACGAGAGGTCCAATGGACATTGGCTGGATGGGTTGAACTGGTTGAGGATACATGGGTTGGTAGGTCGAATGTGGCTGGCTGTTGAGCAGCGATGGCCATTGCGGCATTATCAAGGGCTGGAGTTGGTGATGCATCGGTCGTGAATGGATGCTGCTACTGAACGCGCTGGGCTCCATAGGCAGCTGGGGTGAGGTGAAGTTGAATCCGGTGTATTCCTGGGCCGGCGTGCCGTGATGCGAGTGAGGGTGATGCGGGAAGTGGTTCCAGTGAGTCGAGGGCGACGAGCGATATGCAGTGTTGCGGTCGTCATCGGCCATAGCATCGACGAGCATGCAGCGCCGCCTCAGGCAAGGCAGCCGGATGGGTTGGCACTCTCTCCCAAGGTCGACGAGACAGTGCGAGGCGGTAGGGTGGCAGAGTGGCAGTAGTGTTCGCGCGCAAGTGCCGCAGCGTTTACACGCCTGTGGCTTAAGCTTACGGCGGCAGAACGGGGCGTGCAGTCAGTTGTCTCGGATTGTTCAGGCGGACCAGCATGCGAGCCAGAGCAAGAGCGCAGTAGGGCATCAAGGGGCATAGTGCTGCTGGTGCTGCGGGTGCTGGTGCTGGTGCTAGGCGGCAAGCATGGTCCGATATATGCAACTGGCAGGCAGCCGCGAGTTACAGGAGACGAGACGAGACGAGACGAGACGAGACGAGGGAGATCTCAAGTCGAGCAGCGGCGGCGTGGAGAATGGATGTCTAGGTTCACGTTAGCACGGATGGCGGTTCGGGACGAAGTGTACAAGTTGGCAGGACAGGACATGGGTGGCACTGCCTGATGCGCATCCCTGCGTCGCCCGATCGCCAGCGCCCATAGCGCTCCGCCGAGGAGCGCTGCGGGCTGCGGGTTGCGGGAGGGAAGGCGTGGGACAGTCGAGGCAGAGGATCGTTCCAGGCGGGAGCGCCATCGCGGGACCGAACTCACGCGTGCTGCGTGCGTGCTTGCGCGCGGCGTGGCAGGAGCAATCATCAGTAGTGGCAGTAGCAATCATCAGTAGTGCCAGCAGTCAGTAGTGCCCGTCCAGTGCCAGTGCCAGGGCCAGGGCCGTGACGGTGACGGTGACGGTGACGGTGTGCCTGCTCTGGCGGCGATTAGGATGCGGCGCTGCATCGCCCGCCCAGCGATGATGCGATACAACGCGCGAAACAGCACAGCACACAGCACACAGCACCGCAGCAACGAGTCTCGTGGCCGGCTCGCACAAAAGCCCGCCTGCCGCACGTCGGCCTGCTGCGCGCACAGATGGCGGATGGCGGTCGCAGACGGATGGCCTTGTGGAGCGTAAGACAAGGCTGCCGGGGGCAAATCAGAGGTGCTGGCGAGGGAGCCGCTGCACAACGCTTCCACTAGCAGATCCCAGATCCCTTCCATTGGCCTCGCCCCTGCACTATACTCCCAATGGCAGCCTCGGGAAGCATCTTCTGCCTCTCTATTGCTCGCCCATCGGCGACATCGTCACGGCACGGCACTGCACTGCACTGCGCGCTGCTGTTCCTGCCCCGTCATAATTATATATAATCCACGATGCAAATAGCAGCATCACCATGTCCGAGCGAGCAACACCGCGAATAGAATAGCAGCTGGCCGTCAATAGCGCATCTGCTGTCCTGTATTTGCGCTGTCCATTCGCACCCGCACCCGCACCCGCACCCGCACCCGCACCCGCACACGCACACGCACCCTGCCCTTTCTGGCCCTGATTTGACAAATGGCCCTACCTCGATCTTCCAAACCTTGGAAATTGATCGTCCCTGTCCGAGACACGCCTCGCGCCCTTTTCCCTTCGCATCGTCGCCGTCTGCCAGACATCTGAAGCTTAGCGCCCACGAGCAAAGCAAAAGCCGCGCTGCGTGCGAGTAAGATTGCGAGCTCGAAAAAGAGGAGAGGCTCCATGTGTACTGATTGGTCGTTTTGCGCGCATTCTGCACTGGAGCATCCAATCCCGACGCCGCACTCCGCCCTTCACTCCCGCTCGCCTCCACAATCTACCACGACCCTCAACGCTTCCCTGCTGCTGCATGTCTGCCCTGGCCCTGCGCACTACTTTTCGCCCTCTTCCGGCAGAACCAGGACGTCGCGCTGTACATGTACAGTACACTCCCTGCATGGCCGGCGGCGCTGCCTTGGTACCTGTCGGTTTCGAATAGACTGAAACCACAAGGAAAACGTTATTTGGACTTCGACTTGTGTTCCCGGACGTCGGACCTGCTGGAATCCATCGCGTGCAATTGACGAGAAGTGATGAAATGTCCGAGAAAAGTGATGGATGCCACGCAACTTTGTCTCGGTTCGTGAGAAAGCCAAGTGTCTCTGAACGCCGCCCACGGAATCAGCCTGGCCCGTCAAATCTAGACCCGCACTTGAGAGCAGGTGAGCGATGTGTGCATGGTCGACATCGACAGCTATCTTAACACCTCTCGTTGGCCTACTGGCCTAGTCTCTCGATTTCCTTCTTCGGCCAACCTTAAAAAGTTGATACTCGAGTAAATCCACTACATACACTACTACTCTGCTCTGCTCTGCTTCTTCGTGTAAGCTGTTGGGATCTGGGGAGATTTACCATGCTCCTTGCCAATCATACGGCAAGGCGCGATTCGCAGGCCTCATGAGCCCGCTCCACATTGCCATTCGACAGTGAAGACCACGCTTGCAAGGGTGCAAGTTGCAAGGGTGCAAGCTTCCCATGACTTTGCTTGGAATGGGCCGAGTGGGATCCATTATTCTCCGAGCGACCGCCAGCCTCATCAATCAATGACTTGCCGCATTCGTCCACGCACGGTTGAGCAATAGGAAGACTGGCCATGACAGGCTTTGGATCCTTTTGTGGAATTCCATACATCATCCATTCAAGGACATGCGAAGCCTACATTACCCGTATCCTCGCCGGAACTTGGGGCCTAGTCCATTTCCGCAGAAGACTTCAAATGTTTCCCGTCATTCGTTGAAACAAAGCACAACCCCGCGACTCGTCGCACAGTGCAATTGGTTAGTACTCTTCAAGCAGCATCCATCATGGATCCTGTGCTACACCGCCAGACACTCGACCAGGACTCCATCGAACGTTTGCGATGATGAACGATCGAGGTGCGAACATTGATGTCATCAGGACAGCACTGGAGACATTGCGCCCAACTTTCGATCGAGCGTTGCATTTCCATGTCTTCACCAACTCGAACCTTTGGACTCCATGGCTAATGTTGTTGTTGCATTTCAGATACACTCAAGGTTTAACACGCCATGACCTACGGAGACCGTGTTCCGCCACGCACAGGCTCCAATTGCTTCCATCATGACGATGCAAAGAAGAAGCATAAGTTACACTTTGCCCTCCTCCAGGCTCTATTTCTGAAGCAAACGCATGCAATCGAAGTGTTACACTGCCGCAAGATCCCAAACACCAATCTTGCCATTGTCGTCGCACTGCATGGGTCTCAATTTTTCTGGTTGACTCGTTGTGTCGAACAGGTATGTAGGTTGTTGTACTTGGACGAGGAATATGACGGTAATAAAACTACAATGCTCATCAAAGATCGTGGTGCAACAAAAACCACAGAGGGCATCGTCACGGTGTTGCAAGTTAAAATCCTGTACCTGCCTCAGAAGCTTGCATCAACCCTGTTCGTGCAGAACACCTCCGAACCAGGTCCGCATGAGAAGACCCTCGAACAGCGGATTTTCGCTTTCCTTTCTGCCACGAGTCACGCAGCACTTGCTAGCGGGTTGTGAAAAGCAGGTCCAGAATATTCGACCCGAACGAAAATAATAATGAGGAAGAGATTGGCCATGTGACACGACGTTACTTGTCAAGTCGAAGCAGCCGGGCCCGCAGGCTCATTCTGCATGCACGTTCTGCCACTTTGCGCGAAACAGCCCCAGCTTACTGAGATCCTGTCGGTCGCGCAACGTTTATTATCCAGGCTCAGGGTCCTGCAATACAGAACTGCAAGTGCATGTTGCGTAATGCGCGGTGTTTGGTGAATAGGTATTAATGCGGCATGATGGAAGGGTAATTTTCGGCAGCTATCGGCAGTCAGGAACCACGTCAGCCGTGTGCTCTGCACCAAACGCTTGGAGCAATACATGTACTATGTACACGCTGCGTGGGCAGTGGATGATCCAGGTCGCCATACGGTTTTGGCGTTTCTATCCGGACGGGCCACCGACGACATGAGCACTCTGATGACCGACACAGCGAAGTAACGCTCGCGCGTGCTGGTTGTCATAATGTTTCAAACTCTGAGCTTGACCTTATGGGTTGTGCAGTTGAGAGCAAGAATGTCGGCGATTGACTCAAAAGTGACAAAATGATGGACGCCGAACCCTCGATCTCGACACGAAAATTTTGACATTGCCATCATGACAGTCTGTGATACAAAAACCTGACAACATTCCCTAAACAATATGAAACACCTCAACCTGTGAAGAACCCCACAACCAAGGCCCAAACGTAACGAAGGGAAGGTCCAAGTCATGCTTATAGGGCACCGAGGTGTCCATTTGACTTCACTGACAAAGCTTTCCGAACTCAGAAAAGAAGTGACATTGCGATACTTGGCGCTTCTTGCCAGTCTTGGGATCGAAGATGTGACAACCATGCTTTGCTGCATTTGGTGGCTGCAAGACAGTCAGCGTCGAACTCCTATATGCCCATAGAGGGGGCGTCAAAGATCCGGGTTGTGCAGACATCCGTTAAGGCTGATGAACTATCTTAATGCAAGTGCGCATGCAGCTCTGGATACTACAGCGTCTGATCACATCGGAGTGAAAGTGGGTATTCCCCAAACCCTTGCTCCTCATGGATTATAGCGAACAGAAACTTGTTATTCAGCGGTCCGACCCTAGTCACTTTCACTCCGATGTGGTAAGACGCTGTACATACGTGACGATCTCACGAACGCGCGCGCCAATTTCCATGGAACCACTTACCGTGTACAAGTGTAAGCTGACCGCAATGTTCTCCTTGTCAGGGTTCGCAACACGATGCAGTCCAAGTCGATCCGACATGTATGTCACTTGATTCGTTGCATACGTCGTTTCTTTCCTGACTCTCAGTTCTTGAGGACCCATCTTGACGCTCGAGCAGGTATGCTCGGTGCTCGGATGAGATGGATCCGATGTCGTTGCACAGTCTCCTGGTCCATCGACGCCCTCGCAGGGCCATCCATAGATAGTCTCGGTGAGGCGGCCCTGCAATATCTTCATGACACAGTGGGCATTGGCATGGTCGTGGATGGGGGAGTGCGATCCGGCGGACCACACCAGAATCAACTGCAATTCATAGGTCAGCGAAGGAGTTTCGGGCTGGCCAGGCTGTACTAGGTAATTTTGCCACTGTCGCGTGGCTTCCCAATTCCACGACAACGAGGATAGGCTTGTTGTGTGTCGAGAGCGAGAAAACGCGGAGCACGGAGCAAGGAGCACGGGAGCCCTTCATCAGAAATGCCTTGTTGCCTTGCCTTGTCTTGGCGGCCTCCGAATCACGTGCAATTGCGTGATTGATGAGATCGACGAAAGTGGTTACTCTGGCCAAAGGCGGCAGCTCTTGTATATGCGGGCACTTCACGTCTTGTCCACTTACCAAGTTGCTCTTCCCGTTGCAATCGTCGACCAGATTTCGAGTGTACGCCCGACTGCTGTCCCCGAAGGCGTATCTGGTCCATTCCGCTTCCACGGAGTCATAGCCCGCCATAAGACTCTTGAGTTCCTCGACATCGACATCTGCGCTATCGATACCGTTGCATGGACCCAAGACTGCGTTGATATCCTGCACGAGGCTATGGAAGCTGTCAAGAGTAGTGGTATGGGGCTCTGGTGAGCCACGAGCAGAATCATGCAGCGATGCCGGCGCGTCGGACCCCGCATCGCTGGAATATCGCTGTGTCTTTGCTGCCATGTTGTCCCCAAGCAAGATGTAGACAGGCGGTCGGCGATGTAATGGAAGGACAACGATGATGGAGATGATCGGGAGACAGAAAGGTTCCCAGTGGTCGCAGTGACTGGACTAAAAGGGCATCAAGGTAAGGATGTTTGCGGGTGGTGAGATGTTGAAAGGCAGAGGGTAGATACGAGACAATTCCTGGCAAACACCAGTCTAAAACAGCTGAGCTGAGCTGCGCGTCAAGCGTCAAGCTCGACACATACATACACTCGTTTGCGCTTGCAGTCATGACCACCGATACTCTCCCGCTTGTAACCGATCACCGTCTCACCGTAGCTTGGTTGGCTGCTGCCATGGAGAGCTGCTGTCACACGCATACCCAACCGCTTCTGCACGGTCGTGATTGCGTATACAGGATAGATCATGTAGCGATAGTCCGGCCTGCTTGCCAAACCTTGTCTGCTTGCGCATACTATTAATTAGGTACTGATAGCGACAGCGAGAGCCAAAGATTGCTGCGCGAGTGCATCCGACGAGCCGATTGCACGTGACTTGAACCTCTGCAAATCTTCGAATCCACCACTGTAGCACCCCTCTATAGATCGCGCACACAACAGCCAACGAAGGCGCACGTACATACAAGTCGATCACGGGCTCGCGTCCGCCTATCATACATCATGGCGACTACAGTGGACAAGATCAAAGCGTATGCGGAGTTGTGTTCGCGGCGAAGTGAGGAGACACTGACAGCTTGACAGCATCGAAGAAGAGATGGCGAAAACCCAGAAGAACAAGGCCACATCGTTTCACTTGGGACAGCTTAAGGCTAAGCTTGCTAAGCTGAAGAAAGAGCTGTTAGAACCATCGGGAGGAGGTGGTGGCAGTGGCGGTGCTGGATTCGATGTTGCCCGCACAGGTGTAGCCTCTGTAGGCTTCATAGGATTTCCCTCCGTCGGCAAATCAACCTTGATGAGTAGACTTACTGGACAGCACTCGGAAGCTGCTGCGTACGAATTCACGACTTTGACAACGGTTCCCGGGCAAGTGGTCTACAATGGTGCGAAGATCCAGATGCTAGATCTGCCAGGTATCATTCAAGGTGCCAAGGATGGAAAGGGTAGAGGAAGACAGGTCATCGCTGTGGCCAAGACATGCCATCTCATCTTCATCGTGCTTGACGTGAACAAGCCGCTCACAGACAAGCGCGTTATCGAGAACGAACTCGAGGGCTTCGGAATCAGGATCAACAAGCAGCCTCCGAACATCAAAATCACGAAGAAGGACAAGGGTGGCATATCGATTACATCAACAGGACCTCTGACACATATCGACAACGACGAGATCAAGGCTGTTATGAACGAATATCGAATGGCAAACTGCGATGTGGCCATCCGTTGTGATGCCACAGTGGACGACCTCATTGATGTTATCGAGGCCAAGGGACGTGCTTACATCCCAGTCATCTATGCACTCAACAAGATCGACGCGATCAGTATCGAAGAACTGGACCTCCTGTATCGTATTCCCAATGCTTGCCCAATCTCTGCGGAACACGGCTGGAACGTTGATGAACTGCTGGAGCAGATGTGGGAGAAACTCAATCTACGGCGAGTCTACACTAAGCCTAAAGGCAAGTTACCGGACTACACGGCGCCAGTAGTCTTGCGGAGCACAAATTGCACAGTCGAAGCATTTTGTAACGCTATCCACAAGACTATTGTGGACCAGTTCAAGATCGCGATCGTGTACGGCCGCAGCGTCAAGCACCAACCGCAACGCGTAGGTCTATCTCACGAACTTGCTGACGAGGACATCATTACGATCATCAAGAAGTGAAACGTCTCTGGGATCTTTGCGTCTCAACAGAATGCCACTGCAATCTTCCCGAGGGCGGACTCCGATCAGGCGGTCTCCAGCGACCTGCCGGCTTGGCGGCGTGCTCTCCTTCCCTGCTGCTACTTTGCCAGCCACATTGGAGGTACCATGCCAAAGACTCTGGGCACTGCACGAGAAGAGTGTGCGGCCGTCTTGACACGATCGAGAGAATATCGGTGCTTCAAATGTGCGATCTGGGTCCTAAATTCGTCACGCTTGACTTCTGATTATGCGCAGACTGCATGATAAGATGCAAATGATCAGATCTGGAGCACACTTTATTTATTATGAGTGACGATGGGACGATACATGATAGATTGCAAAAATATCAAAAACGTATGAAGATACCGGGTCCTGTCGATTGTACGTACTCGGTTCTCCGACTTGTATTACTGGTCATGGCAACAGTTGGCATCCGTAAGCTCAATCCTCGCAAGACGCTCTTCACTACCTAACAAGAGATCTCGTGTGCTTGTGCGACTGGTACTGGAGCTCCACCTTCTCAATTCAGGCGACGAGACACAATTGCGCAATTCAGGCCACGAACGGCGATGGGATAAGTGCAACTCCTTCGAGAGCACAAAGGAGCAATGACAGCTCAGCAAAGATAACGACTGGTATACACGGTATGACTCTGGTCGACGAATCGTAACTGACGCTTGATATACAGTACATTTCAGCTGTTTCCCGCCACCAAAGTCGTGCGTTCACAGCGAGATGGCAATGCGGACCATCTCATTCCCTGTACTTCGAAAAGTATTCGATGGAGCAGCTTCCGCTCACTTTGCGTCACGGCACCTCTTCGCCTGACGCCAGCTTACATGATTACAGCAATGTGATCGTCCATATACTTCGAGATGTCTCCGAGGAAGCATGCCGCGAGAATGCTTATGGACCCAAAAGCGATGGAGACGTAATACACATATACGTAAGATTCGGCGAATGCGACCTTCGCCCAGACAGCCATGATCAGTAAAGCCCTCAAAGTAGCCATAGGACTGCAAAACTTACCTGTCCTGCGCGCACCACCGCCTCCCACGCGCCTGGCACTCCTGCTATGCCTGGGACATTGGCGATCTCATCAATGAGCGATACACCTGTTAGTTGAATAACCTCGGTGATCACAGCCTCGCTGGTGATGTTGAGTTCGGTCACCAGATAGCCGCCAATATAGTGCGCCGCCTTTGGCACGAACTTGTGCACGAAGACGTTGTAATAAACAGTGTACCCTATGCTGCCGCCGAGGACTCGGATTGACAATGTCAAAGCAGCAACGGTCGCAATGAGGTCGTCGGGACAAATGATTGTTGCTGCGAAGAATGTCAGTTCAGACAGGCTTGTGGTTTCTGGTGATCGGACTTACTGATGATGGACGCGGGCACTACAATGCCTCCGATTCCTAAGCCTGCGAGGAACAGCAGGCCCCAGATTGTAGACAGGTTGTCCACTGTCGCAACTGAGAGTGAACCACATCCCGCCGTCATCAAGACTGATGATACGATCATGAGCTCCTTGTTGTGGCCGCGGAAGACTGAAAGGAGCCAGAGAACGATTACGGCTCCGCCAAGGATGCCGAAACTCACAGGAAGACCTCGAACGCCTACGTACGAAGAGTAAGGCTATCAGCAACAGGCTATCTTCAATAACTCCCGCCTCTGCGAACTTACCGACGCCGACTGGGTCATGTCCGTAGACATTGAATGCCTGCGTTGGCCAGAACATAAGAATGGAAAAGAAGTTGGATCCAGAGATGAAAGTGATGACCAAAGTCAATGCCAAAATGCGTGGATCCTGACGAAGCCTCCGAGGAAACATTGGGTACGGCGCGTATCTCTCCCAGACCACGAAGGCGACGATCATGACAGTCCCCAGAATCAATGGTACGAGGACGTGAGTGCTGTCCCAATCATATTGGTAGCCACCCCATTGCTATTGTGTTTAGCATTAGCACGCTGCAGTAACGTCCAGGACATGACTTACCATTCCCATCATGAAGAGCAACATTCCTCCAACGGACAATATGCCACCTGTATCGCCGACAGTCAGCAACTTGCTTTGAACAACGCCAGAAGTACTGACCAATATAATCTATTTGCCGCAGCACTTCCTTCTTTGACATTCCCTGTGAGTTGACTCGCGGCGGCGGGAAGTAGAAGAACACCACTATAACCAAGCCAATGAGTGCCCAGAGACCACAGATCAGGCCGATCCACCGCCATGATGAGTAATAGGCGATGAGTTGTGCATACAGCACAGAAGGAAGCTTAGTCCATTAGCCTTGTCTATCCAGGAGCTGGTTTCGGAGGGATAGCAACTTACGAACGGCAGAATGGTAAAGATCAGCACAGCAACATACTTCCCACGCTTCGCAGTCGGCGCGAGCTCCGACGTGGCGGCGAGGGCAGTCAGCTCGTTGATTCCCGCTCCAACTCCAGCAAATACCATTCCGCAAATGAACGTATTCATCGTCTGTGCCGTCGAGCAGATGCTGGAAGAAGACCGTCAGCCCACAACCATCGACTGCTCTCCCCCCCGTCGTTCATACTCACATCATGGCGATCACCAAGAGACTAGCACCAATAATAGCAACATAGCGTCGCCCAATCAAATCACTAATACTTCCAACAAATGGACAAATCGCTGCAAGTGAAAGCAAATTCGCAAGGACAAACCACACCCAACGATCCAGGCCGCCGATGTCTCGATAGATATACGGCGGCACGCCTCCGAAGAGGTAGACGGGAATCTGGGAGCCTGTCCAGAGGAAAGCCATGGCGATGAGAGACATCATTCTTCTGAAGGTCATGGGACTTTCGTGGTCGTGGTCTGCTCCGTCTCCGTAGGTGCGGAGACCATTTTTCTGGTAGTAGTTTTCATGGCCAGGGACACGCTCGTTGGTGTGGAGTTGTTCGACGCGGTCTACTTCGCCTGAGTCTTTTTCTTGGGGCGTTGGGGTGTGATCTGGAGATTCTTAGTGATCTTTGGAAGAACATGAAGTGGGATTCTCGCGTGCGATAGTAACTAACATACCTGAGCCTCCACTGTTGTTCTCTGATACTGCTTTTTGATCCATGGTAGAAGATCGAAGAGGAACTTGAAGTTGGCAAGCAAGATGTCGAGTACGGTCAATCAACGGAACGCAGAGCAGAGTGTCCAATGCATATCTTTATCTTTTACATACAAGCCATATACAACCAACCGGAGCTTAGACCTATGCTTAGATGGCTTAGATGCTGACCATGCGGAGAACCCTGTTGCACATGCGAGGACGCCGAGTAGTAGGCGCCGTTTGGGATGGATCCAATATGGTTCCACTGACACGACATATAAGACACTTGCCGCTTACACAAGCCGGATGTTCTCGCTAGCGAGCATGCCATGAAATACGGAACGGCACCGCGAGCATTCTGAAGGCTCTGGATTAGTCCACGATCGAGACCAAAATTCTAGCATCCAGCCAAAGACGGATACGTGATCTTCGCAGAAACGAATTGTTCGAATGGGACATGTGCGTTATTCGAGATTGAGATCTCAAACTGCAAGCATGGTTCCAGCACATAATACGCAAGCTCTTAATGACATGCTTGTAGCGACGTCGACATTCCATGTAACAATAAGAGCTAGTAGGTGTGGCTCAAGCGGCGCTTCGACGGCCCGGACGCAATGAGTCTGAGCTTGCTGTTCAGGTGTCGTTGGTTTTGGGTTGCGCTACCCTTTCCACATAGGACATGACCCCGTTTTGTACAGCGTGTTCAGTGTTCACTGCTCTTGCAAATCTGCAAGACGTTCCCCACATGCCAATTGATGCGGTATTCAAAGAAGCCCACAGCCGTTGCCAAGGCCCGCCGCTTGACCATGCTGAAACCCATGTTGAGAAATACACCATACGCCGATCCGACATGTGAGCTACTGGGGAATACGTGGACCCTGATCGATAGCAGATCCGTTAGAACTATGACTTGGCTTCGCACTGGCAAAGCTTGGGTATCTTCGATTGTCTTCCAGTGGGAACAGCGCGCGCATTTTTGCTGATGGCTCGCATGCAGTCGGCAAAATCTGCTTTGCGAGGAAGCGAGCGGATTCAATGTATCTTTTTCAAGTATACAGACTCCGGCCCAGGGGCGGACAAGTGCTTCCGGGCCTACTTCGCCGCAACCAAGCCATGCATTCTGTGTGCCAGGGAATATTTGAATATTTCCGATGGAGTCAGCGAGCATGACTCGACTACCATTTACCTCGTTCATCTGCTCCGGGCAGCAGCTCAAGGCTCTCAGGCTGCTGGCTCCCTTCGCCGTCGTTCGATGCTCTGAATTCTATTCTGCTGCCTTCTGCCACATCTGCATCGGCATCGGCCAAGCGGTATTCGACTCTCTGCCACATTCCGGCATACAGCGAGCGATGGGGACCAGAAGGCCACGACCACGTTGCTCGGGGGTCATACCAAGAAGCTCCTCCGGCTGTCAATCAAAACCAACGCTCCTGAGGCAGCTCTGCAGGCAAGCCAGTTCAGCGTGCATGTGGTGTGGTGTTGGACAGAATGGTGGCACATGAAATCTTGATCGAGACCACGCTACCAGGCTGCTTGCGTTCGCGCATGTCATGTGAACTGCAGGCATGCTTGTTGATTATTGATTACTAATAATCACCAGTCACTGTAATCACATGTGACTACGATTATAATTATTGAGTGAGTGACTAGTAATTATAATTAGCAATTAGTCGGCTGTTCTTAGGCAGTCCTAGGGTATATATTATACCTATAGTAGGTATTAAATTTGTACTAGTTTCTACCTGTTTCTATAGACAATAATATACTACAATAGGCGACCTTTATCGAGAGGTAGGTATATAGAATATAGGTATAGGAAGTCGCTAATTTTAATAGGTTACTAAGTTACTAGTGTCTTCTTAAGAAGAAGAGTTATTATTATCGCTAATATAGACTTCCGACCTATTAACTATAGCCTTCTTAGCAATATAGAGCTATTACCTACAGTTATTACTAAAGGATACGCTAGTTACCTATCCGACTCTTAGCTAAACCGACTAATTTGTTACTCCTACTTAGCTCTACTTCTAATAGGCCGGTATACTATCCTTTATCGATAAAGTAGCGTAGAAGGACTTCGAGTAGTATATTAGAGGGGCTAAAAAGGAGGGCTTGTAGTTGCCGTATTAGAGGGTTACGAGGAAGATAATAAAGAGCCTTCGCTATACTAATAAGATTATTAAAAGGGCTGCTAGCTATTAAGAGCGTATAGCTAATAGCCTTCGGAAGGTATAAGAAGGTATAGACCGCAAAGGCAAGCCTATATTGCCGCTAGGTTCTCGTCGTTATCTCAAATTTAGAAGGAGGTATATATACTCGGAGGAGTGCTTTCTCGGGCTAAAATCGTAGTATCCGCTACGATAGGTATACTTTAAGGCTCGTATCGACAAGATATAAGAAGGGTTATATTAGTAGGTAGATAGGGTAGTAGTAGGTATAGGTAGTATTCGATAGAGAACTAGAAGGAGAAGGAGGAAGGCAGGCTAGTTAGCCTAACGCTAAGCGCTAAGCCCTGCCTAAGGCACTAAGACCCTAGCTTCACTCGAGCTAGTTATATGCTAATTACGTATAGCCTCTAATATACGCTTCCCTTCTAAAGGCCGCGCCCTCGTAGCCTTTCTATATTCTAACCTCGACCTCCGTTACTACTAACTTAGCAAGTCTAATAAGCTGCTTAGCCGCGCTAAATTAAACACTTAACTACCTAATTATATAACTATATTAAACCTTACCTTCTAATATAATGTCTAACTTCTAACTACGCTATCCCTATATATAATAAACTATAAAGTAATATATATCTATAAGAATTAAGGGCCTTTAACTAATTACAATACAAGCGCGTCTTCCCTACTATAATAGGTAGACGTACGAGGTATTGTAGCCCTACCTCCGCTCTACGTAATATCGTACCGAGTTCTTTGCGTCTACTCTTAAAAGACCTAGAAATGTCCGCTTCCGAGGGTTGTTCTTGTTATTATAAGGGCTATTATTTACTGTCGTAGTTTCGCTAGCCCTAATTAGCTAGGTTTAGTAGCCTTTAAGTGTCAATCTTATCTTCTCTTTTTAAAAAACACAGCTCGTCTGGTTTCTATAGATAAAGGCTGTTATAAGTATAGTAGTAGAGGTTCGCCTCGCTTAGGGGATTAGATAGATCGAGGAGTAACCTATTATCCGCAAGATCGACCCCGGCTAGCTTAGCTCTATAGTTTTGCCCTTAGTTAGTCTACTAGTCGCTTAATCTTTTAGGCGGCTTAAAGTTTTAACCAAAGTTTTAATCAACCCCTTAGTGCCTTAGGCTCGTAGTATAGGTAAGGTTGTGTTTGTAGGCGTAGTAACAATAGTAAGTAATATTAATAATAGCAGCGCTAGCCGTCTTAGCGCTAACTTTACCTTACTTCTAATTTCCTTCTTTAACTAATAACAACTCGGCAATACTATTACTAATATAGCTATATCCTTCCTTTCTTAAATAGTAACATACTCCGCAATACTATTACTAATATAGCCGCGCCGGCCGCGCTATCGTTATTATTATTATTACTATCCGCGCGCGCTATCCCCGCTAACCGCCTAGGCCTCGAGATCTCGATAGAATAAGGGGGCGCTAAGAGAAGGGTCTTATAGGGTGCGCTAATAAAGAGGTAGTTTCCTAAAAGAGCAGCGAATAGTTAACGCGTTATAGCGCGTTTGTTAGTACTCGGTGCGCGTTTACTATAGTAGTATAGTCTTATTGTCCTAGTTTGCCGGCCTCTAATTAGTTAGCTAATAACACCCCGGGGGTGCTATTAATCCTAGGCCTTAGTAGTAACATTATAGGCCCTTAGCCTTCTTCTTGTTCTTTGCACTAGTCTAATACTTATCTAATAACTTAGCTATATCCTTGAAGGAATCTTTAGCCTCCTACGAGTCCTATTTAGGTAAATAGCCTTGCTATCTTAGGAGGTACTCCTTCTTGCCTTGTCTAGTCCGATGCTTTAGGATGCGTTCTATAGACTACAGCTCTTTACCGTCGGCTAGTATCTCTTTATATTTAGTAGGGGCTTCTTTAGGGCCTCCGCGGTAGTAGTATAGTTTAAGGAGGGAGATATAGAAAGTGTTATAGATAGTATAGTATAGTAGGAGCTATAACTAATAGGCCTAGCTATTGCCTTTCGGTTCTCGGATTCGGAATAGGCTAATAAACCGTAGTGCTAGTTTAGGGCGTATTTTGCTATTAGGTAATAGGTGTTTGCGGATGCGGAGGTTCTTTATACTAAGCATAACTATATCGCCTTGCTTGAAGGTTATCGGTATATAGTGTTTGTTATAATAGGCCTTCTAATAGGCCTAGGCCTTTGCTAGTTTGTTAGCTATCTTAGCGTAAATCTCTCGCATCTTTTAAACCCTCTCGATAGCCGCTAGTGTTTTAGGGGCTTAACGCGCTTCCCTTTCCTTGCGCTCGGCCTCGAGCGAGGTAAATGGATCTTGTAGTAAGGCGGCGTTTTAGCCTATTATAGCTATATATAGTGAAACCTTAGTTAATAAATGTACGCTATTATTATATATAAATTCGGCCGGTTATAGGAGGTCGACCTATCTATTAGAGTCCTTATTAATATAGCTTCGTAAGTATTGCTATAGCGTAGCATTCTACCTTTCGGTCTAACTATCTGTTTATAGATAGAATGCTATAGACAGGCGATGCTTAAGTCTTAGCTATAGGCAAATCTTACTCTAATAGTAAGATATAAATATCGAGCCTCGATCGGAGACTATCCCTTTAGGGGTCCCCTAATAGCTATAGAAGATGTTGTTCTATAGCGACTTAGCTAGGTTAATAGCCGTCTAATCCTTTTAGGCAGGAATATAACAAGCGCCCTTAGTAAACCGGTCTACGACAACTAGGATAGCATTATATACATCCTTACTGCCTCTACGCTTAGCAGGCGGAAGGCCTATAATAAAATCTATTATAAGCTTAGTAAATAGCTTCTTTAGAATAGGGAGTAAAGATAACTCGCTAAATAGTAAGTATTTCGGTACTTTAACTCGTTAATATACGGTATACGTGTTTACGTAGTCCTTTATATCCCGCTTACTATTTAGCTAGTAGTATGTGCGCGATAGTAGCTCGTGCGACCTCTCTATACTATAGTAACCGGTAAGCTTACTATTATAGTGTCGCTTAAGAAGCTCTTATCGTATCGAATGCTCGGTAGGGACATACAATCTACCCTTATAGCGCAAATAGCTATCGGTATTAATCGACTAATTCTTGCTAGATCTAGTCTTACGGCTACTTCTAAGCTAATCTATACGAGTAGTAGTAAAAGCGTCCCTTTACTAAGCACGCAACAGTTCGTTTATAAAGGCTTAACTATCTCCTTACGCAAGTTCGCTTAACAGCACCCTCGCTGTCGTATATAGCACGCACTATATATATCTAGTAGTACTAGTAGCCGGATTAACTATAGCAGTGCTTTAATCGCTATTACTATATATAGCGATATCGACTAGGGAGTTATCGTAACCCTTCCTATTAGTATTATTAAGCTTGATACGCACTATTAATATAGCAAGAGTATTAATATGCTTTAAGCCGTCGCGGAGTCCGGTAAGCCGCTTATCCTACGCTTGCCTTACTACGAGGTCTATAGCAATCTTATACTATAGGGTTAGAAACAATAAATTAATAGATTAGGTTTCGCTATCGTAATTAGGTCGCCTCGATAGGCTATTAGTAGGGTTACTTACACCTAGCCGATATAATACATTAAAATCAAACCTAGCGAGGTAAACGGCCTATCTAGCCTATCGACCTATAACCCTAGTAACCTTAGTAATACTACGAAGGTTGTTGTAGTCCGTATAGACCTAAATAGGGTGCTAAGCACCGTCGAGATAGTAGCGCTAGTGTTTGAAGGCTTCTACGATTGCTAAGAGCTCTTACTCGTAGGTCTCGTACCGACGTTCTATATCGATTATCTTCTGTAAAAAGAAGGCAATTAGGTGCTAGTAGTAGTTACTATCTAACTGCTAAGACATTATAGCTAATACAGCGAACTATAAAGCGTTAGTCTTAATACGGATTAGTTTGCTTAGTACGAAGTAGTATAATAAGGGGACTTTAGTAAAGCGCTACTTTAAACCGTTAAAAGCGGCTTATACTCTATTAGTCTATTTGAACTCTCTAGTTAGGTTAGCCTTAGTTTTAGTAAGCTTAGTTAGTAGCATTATATGCCTCGAATAGCCCTTAATAAACCGACAGTAGAAGTTAGTAAAACCTAGGAATAATTAAAGCTCCTTAATAGACGTAGGAATAGGCTATTTAGTAATTGTTTTAATCCGGTTAGGATTAGCCTTAACACCCTCGGTTGAAATAAGGAAGCTAAGGAATAACACCTCTTTAGTAGCAAAGGTACATTTAGAAGGTTTGTAATATAGTCTATAGGCTCGTAGGCGGTCGAGGACCTTACGTACTACGGCCTAGTGTTCTGTAATATTAGGTAAATGTATATAAACTAGGATATTATCTAGGTAAACTATATAGAGGTAGTCTGATAGGCCTAATAGGGCCCGATTAATATAGGACTAGAATATTGTAGGGGCGTTAGCTAGCCTAAATAGTATAACTAAGTACTCGAAATAGCTATAACGAGTGCGAAAGGCTGTCTTCTATTTATCGCCCTTACGAATACGGATGCGGTAATAGGCGTCCTTAATGTCTAATATAGTATAGTAGTAGGCACTAGAAAGGCGATCGAGGGTCTTATTAATAAGCGGAAGTAGATAGCGGTCCTTAATAGTAACGGTATTAAGCCCGCGATAATCGACATATAGGCGTAGGCTACTATCCTTCTTTAGTGCAAACAGGATAGGTGCACCGGCAGGGCTATTACTATACCGAATACGCCTATTAGCTAGGTTCTCCTCTAGATACTTGCGCAATATAGCAAGCTCGCGCTTACTAGGGTTGTAGAGTAGTCTAGAGGGAACCTCTTTGCCCTCTGTAATGTTAATCTTGTAATCTGTCTCCTTAAATATAGGCAATGTCGATACTAGATAGTGTTAGAATACGTTAATATAGGTTTCTCGAATAGGCTCTAGTATACGAGCAAGCTAATCGGGGTCTATACTATTAGGGGGTATAGGTTCATTATTATTACTACCGAGTAGGTCGGTAGTCGGATTAGCTAAGGCGGAGGCCGGTATTAGGTTGCTAATAAATAGGACCCTAATATCGTTAGGGCACTCGCTAACATTAATGTGTTTAATATCCTCTTTCCGAGCGATTCTAAATCGCTACTTCTAAATGCCTAAGTCTATAGCTATAGCGTAGTACTTAAGAATAGGGTTGCTAATAATAATAGTAGTTCCCCTATATAGGTTGTCTGTATCTACTACGTAGGCAGTAAAGTCTAGTAGGCGTTTATTTCCGAGGTCGTCCTTTAGAACTATAGGAATATAGTAGGCCCTATAGGTTAAGTACCGAGCGTTATTAAACTAAGTAAGGGTTAGCAGGTTAGTCCTAGGCAATTGTCGAAGGTCTAATTGCTTAGCTAGGCGATAGCTAATAAGGGCGCTAACTGAATTTCCTAGGTCTAGCGTAACCTTAGTTTTATAATTGTTACTATATATATCCCCTACGAGATAGGTACGTATAATAGCTAGTACAATGTCGATAGTCTTACGCCGTACAAGGCTAATAGTTAGTGCGGCGCTTACTCTTTTTTCGAAGGTTAGCCTATAGGGGTAGCGTTAGCCGCTAAGAGGTGCTTTCGATACTTAGCGGTAGTACGGTCGATTCGGGCCTAGTCCTTAGGTTTGTCGCATTAGCCTAGTAGATAGCTAGTGCTATTACAGTTAAAGCACTTTAATCCGGTTAGGGGATTGCTATAGCTACTGTTGCTACTATTGTTAGTTAAGCGATTAGCATTATAGGGATACGAGCCCCTTCTACGGCCCCTATTACGGCCTCCTCTATATAGCCGTCGGCTACGGCCTCTTCTATGGTCGTTGTTACTGTTCCTATTATTAGTATTGTTGTTCTAGTAGGAGCCTTAGTTTCTACTACGGCTACGGTTACTAGCGGCTAGTCGTATCTTAGATTCTAACCGTTACTAAAGCTAGACTATACGCTCTACGGTTTCGACTTCTACTATAAATTAAATACGTATAAGATTAGCCTATTTAAACACACGGCGGCGGTCCAATTTAAGGACTAGTTCCTATCTTAGTTTAGGCCGTATCTTAGATATCTAGATAGAGTCGGTTTTAGATAGTAAATCTTCCTTAAGGGTCTTTAGATAGGCCTCGAAGGATCGAGAGGTTTAGTCGGCCTTTTGTTTAGCACGTAGGTATTAGTCTTAGGCGTATTATTGCCTTAGTATAGGGTTTCTAAGGGTGTCTAGTATAATAGTCTTATAGGTTTTCTACTAAATAGCGGTCTAATCGTTAAGGGAGTCAAAATGGTTATCCTACGTGCGCTTTAGGTCGCTATTAATGTACTGCATAGCATAGACAACTAAGGAATAGTTATCTAGTAGCGCTCTCGGTATATTACGCTAGTTAAGCTTATAGTTACGAATATAGTTATTATATTGCTTCCGACTAGAGCTATTAAATACGGTACAGTCCTTAAGTTTAGCATCCTTCTTCTAGACTAGGACTAATAGTAAGGAAGGCCCTACTGTCGGCTTAGTGTTAGTTATTAGGGCCTCCTAAAGGCGGCGGATTTCAAGGAGGTTGTCCTTTAGCTGTTGTTCTTAACGTAGAGTAGCGAGCCTGTTTTAGGTAGCTTCTTAAAGTCTCCCTACTAGTTAAGGACTAAAGGCTAGCTAGCTATATCGTCGATTAACAATATTGCTAAGAATATCGTTAATAGGCAATTCTAGATTATTACCTAGGACTATAGGTTCTTCGGTAGGCCTAGTAGCAGGCTCTTTAGTAGGAGGCACTTTAGCAGGTGCTTTAGTAGGCACTTTAGTAGGCACCGTGCTACTAGCGTTATCGTTGCTAGCGCTGCTAGCGGCAGCACGGTTGTTGTTTCGTAATAAACCGGCTATTATAAGGGGCGATACTAATAATGTATTATTAGCCCCTAAGATACGGATATAGCGGAATTAGTAGATATCGGCTTAGTATGCTTAACTTAGTGTAATGGGCCGTATAGAAGGCCTTGCTTAATAATTGGTACGGTTGTTTCGATAGAATAGTACGTATAGGTCCCGTTCTTCGGGCGTAATATAGTTAAATCGATAGTTTTCGTAGCTATACTGCTAAAAGCTTAAAACAAGGACTATCTAGCTGCTACCCTTAAAGGGTAGATCGAATACTGTATAAGAAGGGTTATATTAGCAGGTAGATAGGGTAGTAGTAGGTATAGGTAGTATTCGATAAAGAACTAGGAGGAGAAGGAGGAAGGCAGGCTAGTTAGCCTAACGCTAAGCGCTAAGCCCTGCCTAAGGCACTAAGACCCTAGCTTCACTCGAGCTAGTTATATACTAATCACGTATAGCCTCTAATACAAGGTACTATACCGTCTAATCGATAGCGAGGGTACTAAGGTTACTAAGGTACGGTAGTAAGGTTGTTATTATTGTTTAAGTATAGAATTAGTCGTAGAATAGTATTCGAGCTTGCTATCGCGCCTATAAAGATTACGTTATATTAGCCTTAGGGTCTAGCTAAGCCTAATCGGAAAGCGTCGCTTAGTACGGATAGCAAGGTCCGTACGGCTTAGCCGCACGCTAGCAAACTCAAAGTTTGATATTTATTGTTTAATTTAAGACAATAATACCTTCGATATACGAGACAACCTCTATAAGAAGTATAAACTAACTTAGAAAATACTAGAAAATTATATAAATACTTAATTATCGAAACGGGAAAGCGACCTACTAGACCGGATACTATTCTATAAAGATTCGAGCGATCTAAGCGACATTCCAACCTCCGAAGCTAATAAACTACCGTCTCTAATACTAGACGAGGATACCTTGTTCCTCTAATCTTCGAATACTATACGACTATCTACCTCGTAGTCCTCGAATATAGCGAATATAGTATAGCCGGCACCTACGCCTACAGTTACCGAGTTAAAGAGGCGTAGAAGAGGCAGGAATTAGCTAGATCTAGTATTGTAGGCGCATACGAGAGCACTAAAAGATAGGGAGCCTTTAAAGGTAGATAGAGGTAGGTATAAGGCCTTCTATTGTATCTACTACGACAATAACGACCCTAATCGGTATACGTTAAACTCTAGCAACGCGCTTTAGTACCTAGCAAAGAAGCACTTCATTTTTATCGGTAGCGAGAAGCGGAAACTTAATAGTACCTATTAGACTAAGATTGACCTCTCTACGTTATAGAAGAAGCAAGGCATTATTAACTCTAATAAGACTATTAATATCCTTAAAGGAGCCGCGGACAAGGACAGGTTTAGGTACGCCCTTGCTCGCTATTCTACGGCTAGCAGTATCGCTTATAACGCACTAGTTATAAAGGAATTTAGAGACGTTATATTAGCAGTTAACCTATACGTAGAACACGTCCTTTTAAAGAGCTATACTTTACTATATCCTCGCATTCTATATAACTTCGAGAGTTAGCGAGAACGAGTTAAAATAGTACTATTAGAAGCGCTTAGCTATCTTTACTTCTATACTAATATATAGAAGTTATAATACGGCTATAAGTTCTTCTAGGCTATTAATTGCTAGTATATTAATCTACGCGGTTAACTAGTCTAAATACTACTAGATATACTATATCTACCGCCTAGTTCTTATACTAGCGACTTCCTTGCGGAGGCCGTTCTTCTATACTTCTTAACCTTCTAAATCGCTAGCAAACTAGGCTAGATAACGACTAATAGCGGCTCTAATAACAATGCGCTTAGCCTAGCTATTAAGCGCTTTATAGACTCGCAAGGGCACTCGTACTAGAAGGACCGTCGGTTACGCTATATTAGCTATATTCTTAACCGTATAATAATAGCCTTTATATTTGCAAAGGACGTAGAGGCCGCGGAAAGCGAGGAGTTTAGTTAAACAGTGCTAACTACCGATAGTAATAGCGTATCTATTTCTAGGTAGCTTAATATAGACGTTAACTCCTTCGTTAAACAAGGTCTACTATAGCGGCTATTCGTACTCGCTAAGCTTCTACGCAAGAACGATAACTACAATATCTTCTAAGAGGTCTATAAAGCCTAGCCTCAATTGCTATATATAACTCTAAAGATCCCTAGCGAGATACGATAGAATAGTTAGCTTCTTATAATAGAAGAGGCTATTTAAACAAGGCCTATTCTAAATACCTTCTTCGATAGAATGCTATACCTCCGCGAGTTTAGCTTAGCTAAGGACGACTAGAAGGTCCTTACGTATACTCGGAGGTTCCTTAATCTATTTAAAGAGGTTACTCTTCGGCTAGAAGGCAACGCTATTACCTTCGATATATATTAAGAGTCTATAGAATATCTAAGAAGCTACTTTAGTCGCTCGGCCGCCGAGAATAAGTATAGAACAGTCCTTATTCGGTCTATTAACCTTGCAAGGGTACTATTTAACAAGTACTATAGCCTTAACTAGAAGAGCCCTCTCTACGTTACTATAATACTACTATATCTAACTCGGCGACTTGCTTAGCTTTAAGGCCGCTCTATAGTCGACGTAGATACCTTACTATCGCGTTGAAGAGCACTTTAGAACGATTATAAAGTACGCCTCGGAAGCTATTAACTATAGTCTATACCGTAACGCTTATTCGAAGGGCTCTCGGACCTTAAACGCTAGCAAATTAAGTCTTAGACCGACCTTATTACTACTAATAAGGACCCCTTCGAGGCCTTTATATACGCTAGTCTAATAGTACTACTACTAGTTAGCGAGAAGCCTATTCTTATAAGTCCTATTAACTAGTTGTAAGAAGGGTTATATTAGTAGGTAGATAGGGTAGTAGTAGGTATAAGTAGTATTCGATAGAGAACTAGGAGGAGAAGGAGGAAGGTAGGCTAGTTAGCCTAACGCTAAGCGCCAAGCCCTGCCTAAGGCACTAAGACCCTAGCTTTACTCGGCCTAATTATATGCTAATCACGTATAGCCTCTTTAGCCCTAATATACGCTTCCCTTCTAAAGGCCGCGCCCTCGTAGCCTATCTATATTCCAATCTCGACCTCTATTGCTACTAACTTAGCAAGTCTAATAAGCCGCTTAGCCGCGCTAAATTAAATACTTAACTACCTAATTATGTAACTATATCAAACCTTACCTCTAAAACAATACAATGTATAACTCTAACTACGCTATCTCTATATATAATAGACTATAAAGTAATATATATCTATAAGAATTGAGGGCCTTCGACTAATTATAATACGAGCGCGTCTTCCCTACTATAATAGGTAGACGTACGAGGTATTACAGCCCTGCCTCCATTCTAAGTAATATCGTACCGAGTTCTTTACGTCTACTCTTAAAAGACCTAGCAATGTCCGCTTCCGAGGGTTGTTCTTATTATTACGAGGACTATTATTGTTCGTAGTTTCGCTAGCCCTAATTGGTTAGGTTTGGCAGCCTTTAAGTATTAATCTTATCTTATCTTTTCAAAAAACACAGCTCGTCTAGTTTCTATAGGTAAAGGCTATTATAAGTGTAGTAGTAGAGGTTCGCCTCGCTTAAAGGGTTAGAAAGATCGAAGAGTAACCTATTATCCGCAAGATCGACCCCGGCTAGCTTAGCTCTATAGTTTTGCCCTTAGTTAGTTAGTCTATCGAGCTACTTAATCCTTTTAAGCCTTAATATTTTGACTTAGCCTTAAAGTTTTGATCAAAGTTTTAATTAAAGGTGCCTTAGGCTCGTAGTACGGGTAAGGTTATATTATAGGCATAGTAACAATAGTAAGTAATGTTAATAATAGCGGCGCTAGCCGTCTTAGCGCTAACTTTACCTTGCTTCTAATTTCCTTCTTTAACTAATAATAACTTAGCAACACCGTTACTAACATAGCCGCGCCGGCCGCGCTATTATAAGCGCGACGCCGTCCTCGCCGATCGCCTAGGCCTCGAGGCCTTAATAGAATAAAGGAATAAGAGGGAGCGTTAAAGAAGGGTCTTATAGGGGCGCTAGTAAAGAGATAGCGTTAACACTTAGTGCGCATTCACTATAGTAGTATAGTCTTATTATCCCTTACTAACAATTGTCTTACCTCTAATTAGTTAGCTAATAGCACCCTAGGGGTAGTATTATTCCTAGGCGATATTATAGGCCCTTAGCCTTCTTCTTGTTCTTTATACTAGTCTAATACTTATTTAATAACTTAGTTATGTCCTCGAAGGAACCTTTAGCTTCCTACGAGTCCTATTTAGGTAGATAGCCTTGCTATCTTAGCAGGTACTCCTTCTTGCCTTGTCTAGTCCGATACTTTAGTATACGCTCTATAGACTATAGTTCTTTACTATTAGCTAAGACTTCTTCTAACTCGGTAGGCGCTTTATCGCCTTTACGCTAGTAGTATAGTTTAAGGAGGGATATATAGAAGGTGTTATAGATAGTATAATAGGGTAGAAGCTATAACTAGTAGGCCTATATGCCCTTAGCCTCTCGAATGCGGAATAGGCTAATATATCTTAGTGCGAGCTTAGGCCTTGTTTTGCTATTAGGTAATAGGTGTTTGCGGATACAGAGGTTCTTAGTACTTAGCATAACTATATCGCCTTATTTAAAGGTTATTAGTATATAGCGCTTATCGTAGTAGGTCTTTTAGTACTCTTAAGCCCTTGTTAGCTTCTTAGCTATCTTAGTATAGATTTCTCGCATCTTCTAGACACGTTCTATTACCGCTAGTATTTCTAGTACTTAACGCGCTTCCCTTTCCTTACGCTCGGCCTCGAGCGGTAGGGGGTCTTGTAGTATAGTAGCGTTCTAGCCTATTATAGCTATATATAGTAACACCTTAGTTAATAAGTAGACACTGTTATTATATACGAATTTAGCTAGTTGCAGGAGGTTAACCTAGTCGCCGGGGTTCTCGTTAATGTAACTGCGTAGGTACTACTACAGGGTAGCATTCTGCCTCTCTATTTAACCGTTAGTCTATAGATAGAAGGCTATTAATAGCCGATGCTTTAGTCTTAGCTATAGGCATATTTCGCTCTAATAGTAAGATATTAGTATCGATCTACGATTAGATACTATCCCCTTAGGGGTTCCCTAATAGGTATAGAAGATATTAGTCTATAGCGCTTCTACTATATTAATAGCAGTCTAATCTTTCTGCGCCGGGATGTATCGAGCGCCTTTAGTAAATCGATCTACTATAATAAGAATAGCATTATATATATCCTTGCTGCCCCTACGCTTAGTAGGAGGAAGGCCTATAATAAAATCTATTATAAGCTCTACGAATAGCTTCCTAGGAATAGGAAGTAAAGACAACTCGCTAAATAGCAGGTGCTTTAGTACTTTAATACGCTAGTATACTACGTAGGTCTGTACGTATTCTTTTATATGCCGTTTACTATTCGGCTAGTAGTATATACGCGATAGTAGCTCGTGCGACCTCTCTATACTATAGTAACTAGCGAGCTTACTATTATAGTGCCTCTTTAAAAGCTCTTATCTAATCGATTGTTTAGCGGGGATATAGTATCTGCCCTTAAACCTTAAGTAACCTTTGTCGTCAATCGACTAATTACTCTTACTAGATCGAGTCGTTCGCCTACTTATAAGCCTATTAATACGTTTAATAGCAAAGGCGTCCCTCTGCTAAGTACGCAATAGCTTATCTATAAACGATTAACTATCCCCGTTTGTAAGATTATTTAATAGCACCCGTACTATTAAACGAGGTACGTATTATATATATCTAATATGTAAGAAGGGTTATATTAGCAGGTAGATAGGGTAGCGGTAAATTAGTGTAGTATTCGATAGAGATCTAAGAGGAGAGGGAGGAAGGCAGGCAAGTTAGTCTAACGCTAAGCGCTAAGCCCTACCTAAGGCACTAAGACCCTAGCTTTACTCGAGCCTAGTTATATGCTAATTACGTGTAACCTCTTTAGTCCTAATACACGCTTCCCTTCTAAAGGCCGCGCCCTCGTAGCCGGTCTTTGTTCTAACCTCTATCGCTACTAACTTAATAGGTCTAATAAGCTGCTCGATCCGCGCTAAATTAAACACGTAACTACCGATTATATAACTATATCAAACCTCACCTCTAATACAATACAATATCTAACTCTAACTGCGCTATTACTACGGCTATAGTAACAATAAGGTGCTATATAGCTATATAAATTGAAGGCTAGCAACTAATTACAATACGAGCGCACCTTCCCTACTACAATAGGTAGGTATATAGAGTATTATAGTACTGCCCCCGTTCTTAGTAAGGTTGTCCGAGTTCTTTGCGTCTACTCTTAAAAGACCTAGAAATGTCCGCTCCGAGGGTTTGTCCGTTCCGAGGGTTGTTCTTATTGTTACGAGGACTATTATTTACTGTCGTAGTTTTACTAGCCCTAATTAGTTAGGTTTAGCAGCCTTTAATTGTTAATCTTATCTTATTTTTTTTAAAAAACACAGCTCGTCTGGTTTCTATAGATAAAGGCTGTTATAAGTATAGTAGTAGAGGTTCGCCTCGCTTAGGGGGTTAGATAGATCGAGGAGTAACCTATTGTCCGCAAGATCGACCCCGGCTAGCTTAGCTCTATAGTTTTGCCCTTAGTTAGTCTACTAGTCGCTTAATCTTTTAGGCGGCTTAAAGTTTTAACCAAAGTTTTAATCAACCCCTTAGTGCCTTAGGCTCGTAGTATAGGTAAGGTTGTGTTTGTAGGCGTAGTAATAATAGCAAGTAATATTAATAATAGCGGCGCTAGCCGTCTTAGCGCTAACTTTACCTTACTTCTAATTTCCTTCTTTAACTAATAACAACTCGGCAATACTATTACTAATATAGCTATATCCTTCCTTTCTTAAATAGTAACATACTCCGCAATACTATTACTAATATAGCCGCGCCGGCCGCGCTGTCGTTATTATTATTATTACTATCCGCGCGCGCTATCCCCGCTAACCGCCTAGGCCTCGAGATCTTAATAGAATAAGGGGGCGCTAAGAGAAGGGTCTTATAGGGTACGCTAATAAAGAGGTAGTTTCCTAAAAGAGTTGCGAATAGTTAACGCGTTATAGCGCGTTTATTAGCACTCGGTACGCGTTTACTATAGTAGTATAGTCTTATTGTCCTAGTTTGCCGGCCTCTAATTAGTTAGCTAATAACACCCTAGGGGTGCTATTAATCCTAGGCCTTAGTAGTAACATTATAGGCCCTTAGCCTTCTTCTTGTTCTTTGTACTAGTCTAATACTTATCTAATAACTTAGCTATATCCTCGAAGGAATCTTTAGCCTCCTACGAGTCCTATTTAGGTAAATAGCCTTACTATCTTAGGAGGTACTCCTTCTTGCCTTGTCTAGTCCGATGCTTTAGGATACGTTCTATAGACTATAGCTCTTCACCGTCGGCTAGTATCTCTTTATATTTAGTAGGGGCTTCTTTAGGGCCTCCGCGGTAGTAGTATAGTTTAAGGAGGGAGATATAGAAGGTATTATAGATAGTGTAGTATAGTAGGAGCTATAACTAATAGGCCTAGCTATTGCCCTTCGGTTCTCGGATTCGGAATAGGCTAATAAACCGTAGTGCTAGTTTAGGGCGCGTTTTACTATTAGGTAATAGGTGTTTACGGATACAGAGGTTCTTTATACTAAGTATAACTATATCGCCTTGCTTAAAGGTTATCGGTATATAGTGTTTGTTATAATAGGCCTTCTAATAGGCCTAGGCCTTTGCTAGTTTATTAGCTATCTTAGCGTAAATCTCTCGCATCTTTTAAACCCTCTCGATAGCCGCTAGTATTTTAGGGGCTTAACGCGCTTCCCTTTCCTTGCGCTCGGCCTCGAGCGAGGTAAATAGATCTTGTAGTAAGGCAGCGTTTTAGCCTATTATAGCTATATATAGTAAAACCTTAGTTAATGAATGCACGCTATTATTATATACAAATTCGGCCGGTTATAGGTAGACCCCGTAGTGGTTCGGGTTGGTTTAGTTTGGTTTACTAAGCCGAAACTCTAGTTTGGTTTAGGTTGGTTTGCTAAGCAACTATATAAGTAGCTAGTTCGAACCATATAATTTATCGGTTTTTAAGAAGTATACGAATGTATACGTAGCTTCAAGCAAGCCCTTTGTAAGACTTAGCAGTATAGCCGGTAGCGTAGCCGGCATTTTTAGTCCTTAGTACTTATAGAATTTTCGAATCCTACTTAGGCTACGTAGTTGTATAAAGGTACTTATATAACCTCAAATCTATAGACAATTAGCTAAAGGCACTAACTAATCAAAAGCATATATACATATATACAAGGCATTATAGTTCAGTTCGGAAACTGCACTCCTTAGGTATGAATTTTATCCTTTCGTTTACGGTTCAATTCCCTAACTGCTTAGTAGAATGTCTTTATCTAGATCTAGGCAGAACTTATCGATTTCCCTAGAAGTCCTCCTCCTTAAGAAGTTTATACACTTTCCTACCGAACTATTCGACAATATTAAGTACTAGGATAGCTCCTCCCTCGGTATCGGTATAGTATATAAAAGAGCTATAAGGCAGCTCTACAGAACGTTCTACCAGTTACTCGCTATACTAAGGCCGAATACTAGTTCGTTCCTTAGAACTCTTAGTTATTTAGGAGATATAAAGGGTAGGGCAGGTAGTAACTTCGTATTATATAAGGAGGTAGAGGCTGCTATAGAAGAGGCCTTTAACCTATAGAAGATAGTAAAAGATATAGAGGCAGCTACAGGTCTAGGTACCTAGTTGAATTTCTAGTAGGTAGAGTATAAAGATATTTAGAGGGAGTATTAGGTAGAGTTGCGAAGGCAGGTATATAATATACTCTAGAAAACAGGGATAGTGCCTATAACTATAACTATTAGGCTCTTCAACCTTCCTTATTTTTCCCTATTTTCTTTTTATAAAAATCTAAACTAATATAAATCAACCGGAATGTCTATCTTCTTTTAGTTCTTTAAAAAACCTAGCAGCGTAGCTAGCAGAGTAGCCGGCAGCGTAGCCGGCAGCGTAGCCGGCCTTTTTACTCCTTAGTACTAACGGGATTTTAGGAGACTTCTATTCCGTACGGCTAATAAAGTATACTATACTATATATATATACTTAGAGAGTATTTAGAGCGCCGTATATAGCGCCGTATAATAGCGGCTTATTTCGCATATAGAAAAGCTTATAGATAACACTACGAACATCCTTTCTACTAGAACATCTATCCTACCTAGTACCGTCTCGAATGTAGACATTCTAGCCTTTTAGAATCTAATCGAGTACTTTAAAATCCTTATCTATAATCGTTATACGCTTCGCGTAGATAGCTATAAGGTTAACCGCTAAAATAGTATTAGTATAGTCCGAAAAGAGGTAGAAGAGAAATATATATTCGAAGATACGAACTAGGTAGGCTTCTATAGCCTCTTAAAGGGCGCCTATCGCGGAGGCTTAGAAGCGAAGGTCCGTTCTATAATCCTAGGCAATTTCGCGAATAAGTCGTTAGAAAGGAGCTTTACGGATTAGGAGCTTAGAACTCTTCTAATATTACCGAATCTAACGGAGGGCTACGGCTAAAGAAGGATTAGTAAAAAGATAGTAAGAATGCCGGCTACGCTGCCGGCTACGCTACCGGCTACGCTACCGGCTACGCTACCGGCTATAAATAGGACTTACTTCCTAGGCGCTATCGACGCTTCGCACGATTGCTATTAGGGCTAAAGAGGCTATACGTGATTGGCATGTAACTAGGCCGAGTAAAGCTAGGGTCTCGATGCCTTAGGCAGGGCTTAGCGCTTAGCGTTAGGCTAACTCTCCTGCCTTCCTCCCTCTCCTCCTAGATCCTTATCGAATACTACACTGATTTACTACTACCCTATCTACCTGCTAACATAACCCTTCTTATATAGTATTCGATCTACCCTTTAAGGGCAGTAGCTAGATAGTCCTTATTTTAAGCTTTTAGCGGTATAGCTATAATAACTAATCTAACTATATTGCGCCCGAAGAACGGGACCTATACGTACTATTCTATCGAAACAACCGTACTAATTATTAAGCAAGGCCTTCTATACGGCCTATTATACCGAGTTAATCGCACTAAGCCGATATCTACTAATTCCGCTACATCCGCATCTTAGGGGCCTATAATACATTATTAGTGTTACCCCTTACAATAGCCGGCTTATTACGAAGCAACAACAACCGTGCTACCGCTAGCAGCGCTAGCAATAACAACGCTAGTAGCACAGTTCCCGCTAAAGTGCCTACTAAAGTGCCTCCTACTAAAGAGCCTACCGGAGAGCCTGTTAAAGAAGAACCTATAATTCTAGGTAACGACCTAGAATTGCCTATCGACGACATTCTTAACAATATTATTAACCGTCGATATAGCTAACTAGCCTTTAGCCCCCAACTAGTAGGGAGACTCTAAGAAGCTACCTAAAACAGGCTTACTGCCCTACGTTAAGAACAATAGCTAAAGGATAATCTCCTCGAGATTCGCCGCCTATAGGAAGCCCTAACAACTACTGCTAGACTAGAACTAGTAGCAGGACCTTCCATTTAAAAGAAGGATACTAAGCTTAAAGACTGTACCGTATTTAATAGCTCTAGCCGCAAGCAGTACAATAATTACATACATAATTGTAAATTGAACTAGCGGAATGCACTAAGGGCCCTGCTAGACGACTATTCGCTAGTCGTCTATGCTATGTAATACATTAATGGAGACCTAAAACGCACCTAGGATAACTATTTTGACTCCCTTAACGATTAGACCGCTATTTAGTAGCAGACCTACAAAACCATTATGCTAGATACCCTTAGAAACCCTATACTAAGGCAATAATATGCTTAGGACTAATACCTTCGAGCTAAACAAAAGACTAATCAATCGGCTCGCTTATTTAAGGCCTATTTAAAGACCCTCGAGGACGATCTACTAGCTAAGACCGACTCTATCTAGATTTCCGAAATACGCCCTAAATTGCGATAGGAATTGGTCCTTAAATTAGACCGCCGCCGTGTGTTTGAACAGACCAACCTAATACGCATTCAATTTATAGTCGAGGTAGAAACAGCTAAACGAGCTATCTAGCTCTAGTAACGACTAGAATTAAGGATCCGACCTGCTAGCAACCGTAGCAACCGTAGCCGCGGAGGAAACCAAGGTTCCTACTAAGACAACAATACTAACAATAGGAACAGTAACGATCGTAGAAGAAGCCGTAGCCGGCGGCTATATAGAGGAGGCCGCGATAGGGGCCGTAGAAGGGGCTCGTATCCCTATAGTACTAATCGCTCGGCTAATAATAGCGGCAATAGCTATAGCAATCCCCTAACCGGACTAAAGTGCTTCAATTGTAACAGTACTAGCTATCTACTAGGCCAATACGACAAACCTAAGAACTAGGCCCGAATCGACCGTACTACCGCTAAGTACCGAAAGCACCTTTTAGTAGCTAACGCTACCCCTATAGGCCAACCTTCGAAAAAAGAATAAGCGCCGCACTAACTGTTAGCCTTATACGGCGTAAGACTATCGATATTGTGCTAGCTATTATACGTACCTATCTCGTATCGGACACGTATAGAACTAACTATAAGACTAAGGTTATACTAGATCTAGGAAATTCAGTTAGCGCCCTTATTAGCTATCGCCTAGCTAAGCAATTAGACCTTCGACAACTGCCTAGGACTAACCTACTAACCCTTGCTTAGTTTAATAACGCTCGGCACTTGACCTACGGAGCCTACTATGTCTATATAGCCCTAAAGGACGACCTCGGCAATAAGCGCCTGCTAAACTTTACTGCCTACGCAGTAGACATAGATAGCCTCCTCTCCGATATTATTATTAGCAACCCTGTTCTTAAGTACTACGCTATAGTTATAGACCTAGGCCTTTAATAGTAGCGATTTAGAATCGCTCGGAAAGAGGATATTAAACACATCGATGTTAGCGAGTGCCCTAATAATATTAGGGTCCTATTTATTAGCAACCTAACCCTAGCTAATCCGACGGTCGACCTGCTCGGTAATAATAATAAGCCTATGCTCCCTAATAGCATAGATCCTAATTAGCTTGCTCGTATACTAGAGCCTATCCGAGAGACCTATATTAATGTGTTTAAATACTACCTAGCATCGACATTGCCTATATTCAAAGAGACGGATTATAAGATTGACATTATAGAGGGCAAAGAGGTTCCTTTTAGCCCCCTCTATAACCTTAGTAAACGAGAGCTTGCTATACTACGTAAGTACCTAGAGGAAAACCTAGCTAATAGCCGCATTCGGTATAGTAACAGCCCTACTAGTGTACCTATCCTGTTTGTTCTAAAGAAGGATAGTAGCCTACGTTTATACGTCGATTACCGTAGACTTAATGCTATTACTATTAAAGACCGCTGTCTACTTCCGCTTATTAATAAGACCCTCGATCGCCTTTCTAGGGCTTACTTCTATACTATACTAGATATTAAGGATGCGTACTATCGTATCTGTATTCGCAAGGGCGATGAATAGAAGACGGCCTTTCGCACTCGTTATAGCTATTTCGAGTACTTAGTTATACTATTTAGGCTAGCTAATGCCCCTACTACATTCTAGTCCTATATTAATCGGGCCCTTTCGGGCCTATTAGATTACCTCTATATAGTTTACCTAGATAACATCCTAGTTTATATACACTCTCCTAACATTGCGGAATACTAGGCTATAGTCCGTAAGGTACTCGATCGCCTAAGGGCCTATAGTTTATACTGCAAACCCTCTAAATGTACCTTTGCTGCTAAAGAGGTATCCTTCCTTAGCTTCCTCGTATTAACCGAAGGTGTTAAGGCTAATCCTAATCGGATTAAGACTATTACTAAGTAGCCAACCCCTACTAGTATTAAGGAGCTTCAATTATTCCTCGGCTTCGCTAATTTCTATCGTCGCTTTATTAAGGGCTATTTACGGCATATAATGCCCCTAACTGAGCTTACTAAAACTAAGGCTAACCTAACTAGAGAGTTCAAATAGACTAACAGAGCACAAGCCGCGTTTAACGGTTTGAAGAAGCGATTCACTAAAGTCCCTTTATTACACTATTTTATACTAAATAAGCAGATCCGAATTGAGACTAACGCTTTACAGTTCGCTATATTAGCTATAATGTCTTAGCAGTTAGACAGTAACTACTACTAGCACCTAGTTGCCTTCTTCTCGAGAAAGATAATTAATGCTAAGCGTCGCTACGAGACCTACGAGTAAGAGCTCTTAGCTATTATCGAGGCCTTTAAGCATTAGAGGCACTACCTCGATAGGGCTTAATATACAATACAGGTCTATACAGACTATAACAACCTCCGTAGAATCACGAAGGTTACTAGGGTTATAGGTCGATAGGCTAGATAGGCCGTCTACCTCGCTAGGTTTGATTTTAATATATTACATCGGCTAGGCGTAAGCAACCCTACTAATAGCCTATCTAGGCGACCTAATTACGACAGCGGGACTTAGCAATCCATTAATTCATTGTTTCTAACCCTGTAGTATAAGATTGCTATAGCCTATATTGTTAATAAGCACGCGTAGGATAAGCGGCTTACCGGACTCCGCGACGGCTTAAAGCATATTAATGCTCTTGCTATATTAATAGTGCGTATTAAGGCAAGAGCTAAGGACACAGATAGGAGAAGTTATAATAACTCCCTAGTCGATATCGCTATATACAGTAACAGCGATTAAAGCACTAATGCAGTTAATCCGGCTACTAGTGCTATTAGATGTATATAATGCATACCTCGTTTAATAGCGAGGGTGCTATTAAATAACCTTGCAAATAGGGATAGTTAATCGTTTATAGACGAGCTATTACGTGCTTAGTAGAGGGACGCCTTTGCTGCTAAACGTATCGATAAGCTTATAAGTAGGCGAAAGACTCGATCTAGTAAGAGTAACAATTAGTCGATCGATAACAAAGGTTATTTAAAGTTTAAGGGCAGATACTATATCCCCGCTAAACATTCGATCCGACAAGAACTTCTTAAGCGACACTATAATAGTAAGCTTGCCGGTTACTATAGCACAGAGAGGTCGTACGAGCTACTATCGCGCATATACTACTAGCCGAATAGTAAGCGGGATATAAAGGACTACGTAAACACGTATACCGTATATTAACGAGTTAAAGCGCCGAAGCACTTGCTATTCGGCGAGTTGTCTTCACTCCCTGTCCTAAAGAAGCTATTTGCAGAGCTTATAATAGACTTTATTATAGGACTTCCGCCTACTAAGCGTAGGGGGGAAGTGTATAATACTATCCTTGTTATAGTAGATCGATTTACTAAGGGCGCTCGATACATCCCGGCGCGTAAGGATTAGACTGCTATTAATATAGTAGAGGCGCTATAGACTAACATCTTCTATACCTATTAGGGAACCCCTAAAGGGATAGTCTCTAACCGAGGCTCGATATTTATATCGCACTATTAGAGCGAAATATGCCTATAGCTAAGACTGAAGCATCGGCTATTAACAGCCTTCTATCTACAGACTAACGGTCAAATAGAGAGGCAGAATGCTACCCTATAGTAGTACCTACGCAGTTACATTAATAAGAACCCCGAGGACTAGGTCAACCTTCTATAACCGGCCGAATTTGTATACAACAATAGCGTACATTTATTAACTAAGGTTTCACTATATATAGCTATAATAGGCCAAAACGCTGCCTTACTATAAGACCTATTTACCTCGCTCGAGGCCGAGCGTAAGGAAAGCGAAGCGCGTTAAGCCCCTAAAATACTAGCGGCTATCGAGAGGGTTCAAAAGATGCGAGAGATTTACGCTAAGATAGCTAACAAACTAGCAAAGGCCTAGGCCTATTAGAAGGCCTATTATAACAAACACTATATACCGATAACCTTTAAGCAAGGCGATATAGTTATGCTTAGTACAAAGAACCTCCGTATCCGCAAACACCTATTACCTAATAGCAAAACACGCCCCAAACTAGCACTACGGTTTATTAGCCTATTCCGAATCCGAGAACCGAAGGGCAATAGCTAGGCCTATTAGTTATAGCTCCTACTACACTACACTATCTATAACACCTTCTATATCTCCCTCCTTAAACTATACTACTACCGCGGAGACCCTAATAAAGAAGCCTCTACTAAATATAAAGAAATACTAGCCGACGGTAAAGAGCTATAGTCTATAGAACGTATCCTATAGCACCGGACTAGGAAAGGCAAGAAGGAGTACCTGCTAAGATAGTAAGGCTATTTACCTAAATAGGACTCGTAGGAAGCTAAAGCCTCTTTTAAAGACATAACTAAGTTGTTAGATAAGTATTAGACTAGTATAAAGAACAAGAAGAAGGCTAAAAGCTCGTAATGTTACTAAGGCTTAGGATTAATAGCACCCCCGGGGTGCTATTAGCTAACTAATTAGAGGCCGACAAACTAGGACAATAAGACTACACTACTATAGTAGACGCGCACTAAGCATTAACAAACGCGCTATAACTGTTAACTAATCGCCTGCTCTTTTAAGGGATCTACCCCTTTACTAGCGCACGTAACAAGGCCCTCCTCTTAGTATTTAAGTCCCCCTCTTGTTCCTTTCTTCTAACGAGGCCTCGAGGCCTAAGCGATCGGCGAAGGCGTACGCGTAGCGGATAGTGCCGGCGGTGTATTAGAAGAAACGGCGCGCGCCTATGTTAGTAACGGTATTGCCGAGTTGTTATTAGTTAAAGAAGGAAATTAGAAGCAAGGTAAAGTTAGCGCTAAGATAGCTAGCGCCGCTATTATTAACATTACTTGCTATTATTACTGCGCCTATAGACATAACCTTACCCGTACTACGAGCCTAAGGCACTAAGGGGTTAATTAAAACTTTGATTAAAACTTTAAGCTGCCTAAAAGATTAAGCGACTAATAGACTAACTAACTAAGGGCAAAACTATAGAGCTAAGCTAGCTAGGGTCGATCTTGCGGATAATAGGTTACTCCTCGATCTATCTAACCCTTTAAGCGAGGCGAACCTCTACTACTGCACTTATAATAGCCTTTACTTATAGAAACTAGAAGAACTGAGTTTTTTAAAAAGATATAATTAGTTAACACTTAAAGGCTACTAAACCTAACTAATTAGGGCTAGTAAAACTACGATAGTAAATAATAGCTCTCGTAATAATAAGAGCAACCCTCGGAACGGACAAACCCTTAGAAGCGGACAACCCTCGGAAGCGGACATTACTAGGTCTTTTAAGAGTAGACGCAAAGAACTCGATACGATATTACTTAGAATAGAGGTAGGGCTATAATACCTCGTACGTCTACCTATTATAGTAGGGAAGACGCGCTCGTATTATAATTAGTCGAAGGCCCTTAATTCTTATAGATATATATTACTTTATAGTTTATTATATATAGAGATAGCGCAGTTAGAGTTGTATATTATATTGTTTAGAGGTAAGGTTTAACATAGTTATATAATTAGGTAGTTAAGTATTTAATTTAGCGCGGCTAAGCAGCTTATTAGACTTGCTAAGTTAGCGGTAATAGAGGTCGGGATTAGAATATAGGCAGGCTACGAGGGCGCGGCCTTTAGAAGGGAAGCGTGTATTAGGGCTAAAGAGGCTACACGTGATTAGCATATAACTAGGCCGAGTAAAGCTAGGGTCTCGATACCTTAGGCAGGGCTTGGCGCTTGGCGTTAGGCTAACTCTCCTGCCTTCCTCCCTCTCCTCCTAGATCCTTATCGAATACTATACTAATTTACTACCACCCTATCTACCTGCTAACATAACCCTTCTTATAGTGTGTTAGGGCTAAAGAGGCTACACGTAATTAGCATGTAACTAGGCCGAGTAAAGCTAGGGTCTCGATGCCTTAGGTAGGGCTTAGCGCTTAGCGTTAGGCTAACTCTTCTGCCTTCCTCCCTCTCCTCCTAGATCCTTATCGAATACTTCACTAATTCACTACTACCCTATCTACCTACTAATATAACCCTTCTTATAATTGCTACTAGCAGTAGAAGCGCTAGTTATCGTCTTACGTAGAGCCTTACTCGCCGTTATCTTACGCGGAGCCTTACTCGCGACGCCCTTTCTAGTACCGGAGCTAGCGGTAGTAGTAGCAGCCCTCTTACGTTAATATACTATACTCGTTCTACTATTTCCGGTCTTGTTACGACCCGTAGAAGCACTAGGTCCCTTCTTGCGAGGCGTCGTAACTTAGTTAAGTAGACTCGCTATTATAAAAGTCGTCGAATTAAGGAAAAAAGTGCGTTACGAAGGTATACGAAGGCGCGCGCGGAGCGAGGGTATTACGGAAGTAGTAGATATAGAGCGTAGAGGTATAGGTATCGATACGAAGGTTAAATATAGCGGTAGTATCGCGGTATCGCTAGGCAATAGAGTAAGCTTCGCGCAAGCCTATATTATAGTAACGTTAGAGTAAGGAAAGAAGGCAGGCATAGCTAAAAAAGGTAGGCACGGCTAAAAAAGGCAGGTACGGGAGACTTTGAAATATAGCCGGCATATATAGCCGGTATAGTAATAGGCGAAAGCCTCCTTTTAATAAATAGCCGGCGTAATAATAGTATCTTACTATAGTATAGATATTCTTTAGTAATGCCTTTACTAGCTATAGTAATCTTATAAGTAACCTAGGCCTATTACTAGTAAATATAAGAAATATTAGGTAGGCTATACTAAACAAGCTAGTTATTTAGTAGGAAAAGGCCTACTACCGTCTCTATATACCGGCTACGAGTGCCGGCTATCGCTCTAAATTCAACTCCGCCCTATCTCGGAGGCTAAGGTACCGAGCGGAAACCCTATAGCTTATATTTACTCGGTTATCGCGGAGCGCTTATAGGTAAGGTATTAGAAAAGAGTATAAAAAGTACGAGAAGAGTATCCTAGGATATAGGTCGTAAGTGAATAAGAGTAGTACGCCTAGTTATTTATATAGTACGTTACTCTATACGACTAAGAGCCTATATTATCTTATGCTTCGCTTATAAGACCTCGACTCTACTAGTATACTATCGATCTCTTCCTCGGTCGCTAATACGCTGTCTTAATTCTTCTTCGAGTTGCCGGACTTAGTACGCATCTATAGCTATATAATAGCGCTACGTATTATAGAGAATTTCTCGTTAAAGTTTCTCTCTCGTAGGCTTGCTATCTACCTCGTAGTATAGAGTATTAAAGTGCTAATACTAAAGAATCTCCTTATAGTTAGGATACTAGGGCTCCTTAGGACCTTTGTGTTTTAGGTCTAAATAGAGACGTATTATAAACGTTCTATCGCCCTTTCGCTTACTACCCGCTAGGTCGCGATATACGAAGAAACTAATCTAAATGTAGCTCGTCTCTATAATAGCCAGGTAAATATAGAGCGCTAGGTTTCTACTTCGTACCTTAGATTTAGGGACGGCGCGGAGATAAAATTAGAAATATAGCCGGCACCTATAGCCGGCAAAAGGATACGAAAATAGGCCTCCTCCTAGGTTAATCTAACGACTAAATACAATTTCCAACTAATCCGCTATAAACCGACGCCGAATTTTAGCTAGAAGCTATATATCTTTATTTTAAAGAGTAACCCGCTTCGTATAGATAGCAAGGAGGTTTAAAAGCTTAAGCTCGGTTACGAGAAATGCCTCCGTAGCTTCCTAAAGAGTACTAATCGCCTTAGCCGTAAATCGTATACTAGACCGAAAATCTAATATATTTCTCGGACGAGTCGCTAGAAAGGAGTCTTAG